>NC_051176.1:162444625-162493380 GCF_013339695.2 Rhipicephalus sanguineus
AACGTAGCATTGCCTTGCGCAACATTGCCCGCCTTTACTGCCCGGCAGCGGACGTTGTGGTTTCTGCTCTCAAGGCCACATTACACATCATCGCATGGCCACGGCCTTTTGTCGGAGTCTCCGCTAGAGCGACTTTCACGAGCGTGCAAGGCACACACAGCAGTACGCGATAACGAAACTACCACTGAGACGCGACCGCGCGAGCGGAGCGCAGCCCGGCGAAAACGAAACTTTTGCACAACCCGTGTTGCACAACGTCTTGCAAATCTCGGAATGTTCTTTTTTATAATGAGTAGCTTGACTACTAGTGATAATTTGTACTCGGAACTCTTGAAGCCATCGGACTCGTTCCAAAACGTCCCACTGCTGGCGCATACAGTGTCCTACATTTACCTTAAAGGGACTGTCTACCGTCCTTCATCGCTTTTCTGTTTTGTACCGCAATAAAAAGCGTACCGTCTGAAGTGTCCAACCTTGCAGCGGTTTCTCTGGACAGTGAGTAGAAATTTTTAAAACAGAATTTTCCATCTGCGTTCGGTCTTCTTCCATTGGCGTGAAACATGCCCACAACACTGGTTGGTGGACGCGATGACGATTGTTGTGCCGGTAAAAATTAAAACCGAAAGCACATCTGATTTCTGTAGGATTACTTTATTTTCGCTGAACACTATGAATGTAACAGTGGTTTTCAGCGCGCTAGTGGTTAAATAATGCCTTAGTATACGATTACAGAACACCTTGTTTTCTGTAATCGCAGTCTATGCGTTTATTTAGCTCTGCTGCCGCAATCCAAGCCAAGTCGATTCATCAAAAAGAGACAATATAATGCGCGCCTTCACAGCGCAGGACATGTGAGACATCCTATCAACAATACAGCGGCGCAGTGCGACCAGCGCGGAGAGCCGCATGGCATAGCGCATGAGTTTGAAGCAGAAAAAATCGAAGACGGCGCCGCAAGCAGCGCCACCGGGCGCCTTTTTGGATGCGTGAGGAAAAAAAAGGCATAAAATTACTCTCTGAACGCAACCGAAAGGTGCCTCAAGTGCGTAAAATACAATTTCACGTTATACATGTTTGTTTTTAAGCAAAATGAGTCTACTTTCGAGGATTTCTTGTCATACCAGTGGATTGAACCACATCGCCGTTGGGTGACGCTAGCGGTCATTCTTTTCACGATTTTCAACATCGAATTAATAATATATTTACTTTTTTGTGGGGCAAAAGCATGCTCGTTGCCGCCGATGTGACGAACGATCTTCTCATTTTCACCACAATCAAAAATTTTTCCGAGCGGTAGACACTCCCTTTAATTTCTTGATTACTAGAGCACTGCTATTTATAATATTGACATTTTAGGCGTTCTCAAACATTGACCTTTCACTCTGACGTAAATTTTTATTTGCCTTTAGTGCCCATTTAAACCACCCTCTCTTTGCTCAATTCAGATAATTTGACGCCTGGCGCGATTCTAAAATTCTGCCACGCAATATTAGGGTAAGGCGGGGCAAAATGAGACGCGGGGCAAAATCCGACATTTTGACTTTGCCGCCCTCTACAGCTAATACAAAAAGTACCTTTTCTTCGTTTCTCTATTTCAGCGATAGGTGCCGGTAGTTTTCGACGTTTTTGTGTAAAAGTTGACGATCGCTCACAGCGTTCACGCGGGAAAAATTGCGCGGCTGATGTCAGCAGTGTCAGTGTGTTCGTGACCCGCCGAAAAGGGGCGTAATTTTGATGCGTGCATGAAGCTACTCCGGCGTCAGTCCAACAACGCAAATATTTCCGTTGTTAGGTACATGCCCCCAAAAGTTTAGTTCATTCGGTGCCATGGGCCAAAGGGGAAATATTTTTTGAATATGGACATGTGAGAGGGGCAAAACGCGACAAAAAGACATTGAATTGTCTTAGAGAGTGTCTGATTGAGTGAACCATTTATTTACGCTCATTGTGTATAATATTCTTTTGTTTAGGATGGTGCGGACGTGCACCAGGATATCATCTAGAGCTTCCTGCGTAGAAAACGACTTGAAAAATGAACTGAATGTTGTTCGAGAGTTTTGGAGTAACACAGCGCCGGGTTCTATTGATTCAATGCGTGGAGTGCAAAGACTGTGTTCATGAAGACTGCGTGAGGGCCCACGGAGTGAATTTCATGTGCTGTAGTGTAAGAACTGAAGGGATGAAATTTTTTCACACCGTCTCGTTTCGCTCCACGCAGCGTCTCGCTTTGCTCCGCAGATTGGGGTAAAGTGAGACATCTGGTGCATTTTTGTTTCATTTTAAAATAAACTTTTTTTCTTTTTAAATAACCTTTGTTTTCTTTTTTTGTGTTCTTGTTTTTTTTTCGTGTTTCTAATATGCTTTCATTATGCTATCAATACAATATCGCTAGGAGGTCCTCCTGACAGTGTTTACTTCGGGACCTCCTTCTGTAATACTTATGAACCATGTCACGTGTATTTTCGTGATGTTAGAATAAACTTCAAACTTCAACAGTCCCAACATCGCCATATTTATGTAGCACATACCTCGTACCCAAAAGAAAGTTCGGGCGTTGATGTTTTATGGTGCGTAACAAGTGAAATAAAAAATAATATTCACTATTTTCACATTTTTGTCGCATTTTGCACCGCCTTACCCTACATGTTTTAAGGCAACCCGTCCCAATACATGACATTCTTATAGCGTTATTTTACGAAGCAGTTTCATGCACTGGTGTGGCTTCGTGGTTGAACAGCAGCTTGTCATGCACAAGGCCTGGGTTCGATGCTAAGACGGGCCGAAGATTTTTTATTATTTACTTATTTGCATCTGTCTCGAATTTTAGCTCACGGACAACGACGCCGCCGCCAAAGCCGACACCGACACCGGAATTTCTGTGAAACGAGCTCTTTAACGCTGTCGCGTTAACATTGGGGCAGCTCCGTACTATGGTGCGAAGACTGAGGAAACAGCGGCGCTGGTTGCATTACCCTCCTCCTTTCCCTCCTCTTCACCTTCTCTTGCCTTTCCCGCACCTTGCTTTACTATAATATACAAGTATATTCTATGCTTTACACTCTGCCATCCTCCTTACCCTCAAATCACTCCTCCTCGTCCTCACTTTTCTTTCTCACCCCTTGCTATACTTTTCCATACATTGCTATGCTATGATTACCCTCTCCCCTCATCCTTTCTCCCCTCCTCACCCCCACATATCACTCCTCCTCACAATCACATCCCTTTCCGGCCCACTTGCTATATCATACTATAGATGGCTACGCAATGCCTTACCCTCTCAGAAGATCTTCTGTAGGGATTAGTTAGAACATAATGGATGAAAAGTCAGCGATTCAAAGTTCACAAAGAAGGCAGACACGAACGATGAGACGAAGCGCATCCAGCAACTGATTTAAAAGTAGACAAGAAGGGGTGGGTAAAACATAAAAGGATAGGGCACTGTTGGCAAACCGCGCATGGGCAAACGTGATTGCTAACAATTGTAAAAACCCTTGTATTTTTCTTGGAAATTTACGTTACCAAAATGCCAAGTCAGAATCCAAGATGAAAGATGTACGGCGACCAAAATCTGTTTCACTAGAAATGCAACTTGCTTGTCTTTAAGTCCAACGGACGGAGAGCTCACGCATGCGCCACACTGCCCCGACGGCGTAGCGTACGCTTCTACAATTGTCTTTTTTTTAATTCGGTTCCTGCTGTGTCAACATAGTTTTGGCACTGAAATTCGGGTTACGCTTACAGGCAGATCAGTGCTGAGCGTGATTCTCCTCGATTGCAACTCTATTACACATATTCTTTTGTTCCTGTAGCCTTTCGTTGAGGCACCTGCCCGTCTGTCTAATGTATAATAAGCCGCTGGACAGAGGAATCCTATAAACTGTATACTTTTTCCTTGCACTCAACAAATCACTTGACACGTTTGACGTTACATGTTGCTTCTCGGGCGTCTTCACCAGTGCTCTACATGTTAATTTAGACACAAACCTATCGATTTTTTGGGTGCCGAGAATATCATTGGCGCATCGCACCGGGAAGCCATTATTTTTAATCTGTGCGTTATTGTGTGCAAGAACAGCAACACAACCACCGGATTCCTGTTTATTTTCTAACACGAAAGTGCTTTATGCCGGGGTCCACTGAGACTTTCATGACGTATTTCCGTCACTGAAATACGTCGGCAAAATGAAGGCCATGAAATGGCAAAAAAAAACTGTCAAGAAGTTTTGATGGCAGGAGTCGAACCCATGACCTCTAGGTCCGCGACGATGGCTGGCAGGAGTTTAGCCCGCTGAGCTACCGCCAAAAAAATAACGGAGGCTACATGAACGCGCCTTTAACTTTCACACTTTCCTCTCTCAGTGCTCTTGGATGGATGCTATGGGCGTCCTCTATATAACGGGTCGGTGAGATGTGTGCCACCAGGTTAAAAAAAAAAAAAAAAACGCGCCGTTTTTTTCAATGTAAACTGGAATGGTGCGTTTACACTGGAAATGTAATGTCTTCAACGTTTTAAACACCGCGGGGTGGCTTTAGCCCGTGCCTCGCTCATAGCATCCATCCATATCGACAAACAGCTCTCCGACGCTCGCCTGGCTGTCGCAACGCTTTCCCTGCTCGCCCCTGTGCGAATTAACGGCCACGCTAGAAGACACGATGCGCGTAGCGTTTCTCTTCTCGTTTAACGACGTTTTGAAGGAGTGCATATCAAGTTTCAGTGTTTATTATGTGCCCGTTGATGCCATATATGCACGGGTTTCACCATATGCGGTGTCCACATATATGTTAAGAACTCAGCTGCAGCAAGGGTTAAATCATGATCATGGGCGTTAGTCGTAGGTACGGTGATGTGCCACTAGGTGTCAACGTGAGTGCGTCCACATCAAGCGGTGCTATGTCTCCCAAACAAGCTCTGACATACCAATGCACTATAAACAATCAACTGCTACTGGGACGACACGTTTCACTTTCGTGTTATACCGATCCCTATGACAGAGGGATCAGCCATCTTTTTCTTTAGCTTTACCGGGATGTTTCTTTAGCTTTACCGGGAACACCTAAGGGGTGGCACTTCTCCGGATCTTTAAATAAAGTTCTTCCTACCGTACCGGGAACACGCGAACTTACGCAGCTGTTCAGTGTGTTGATGCTTTTGCTGATGATGATGCTTAAATATGTCTCAGCGCTTTGTAACAAGTGGGCCTTTAAAACACGCACTCATCGTGTAATTCACATGTTTTGAACGCCTGGTGCGATTCTACGTGTCTGCCACGCAATATTGCATGCGTTAAGGAGACTCCCTCCACTACATGACATTCATATAGTGTTCTTTTTTTTTCGAAGCAGTAGAACACGTGGTAGAACACGTGCTTCCCACGCTGACGGCTTGGGTTCGGTTCTCACTTGAACCCGAAGATTTTAATTATTTATTTTATTTGCATCTTTCTCGATTATTTATGTAGTGTTCTTTTTTTGTCAAAGACGTTTCAAGAAATAGCGTGGCTCTGCGGTAGATTACCTGTTTGTATCAGACGGCCTCGGTTCGATTCTCACTCGAAACCGAAGATTTTTATTATTTATTTTATTTGGGTCTTTCTCGATTTTTCGGTCACGGACAAGATGCATCATTTTTCGCTCACAACCAGCGACGCCGTCACCGACGCCGACACCGGAATTTCTGCGAAACGAACTCTTTAACGCTGTTGCGTTAAATTCCTGATACCATGAGAATAAATTGCTTGACTCGTATCCCACGAAGTAAAATGCACTCCATTGAAACATTTCACGTGCAACAGCAGCGCCAGAAGACAGCCTAGGGAGCAGAAGCAAGATCGGAGGGGCGGAATAAACATCCGCCGTGGTAACTGGAATACCTCATCGCGAAGCAAGAGCGTCCGTAATCTGAAAAAGTTCACATGCTTGCACTTATGCTTGCAATAGAACATTCCCAAGCTTAATTTCGGCGAAGCTTAGTGTGTGACACTCCCGCGTTAACGACGAAGCATAAATGTGTGGTTGTGTTCAACGGGGCGTATCTTTTTGCCCCCCAGTGACCCATGTCGGCGACTTTGGACTAATAAATGTTAGTACTGCCCTCTGAATTTTGTGAAGTGCTTATTGGTAGTATCGCATGACTGAATTTGTGAAGATGAGGGACAGCGTTGTCAAAGGCACCGAATAGGTGCGCTATAGAGGTTGTCTGAACAGGAAAAACTCAAGGGTTCCTTATGCAATCGCCTAAGACGACTCGAAGGCGAAATCCATTTTCCTGTTCTTTTTATTCTCGGTCGACGTGCTGATCCTCCCCTCCCCCGCCATATTCAAAAGCTTTCCGAACTTAAAGGGAGGCTGAAGCACTTAAAAAAATGTCTTTGGAGTGTGTAATCATAGTTTGATCCTGCTGCATTCGAAAATCAATGTAATAATTCACAGATGAACGCAAATAGCATTTCTTGGCAAAAACCGCGGCTGCAGCCGCAGGGCTTCTTGAGATGCTGAGTGAACGCGGTGACGTCATCTTCGGCGTGCCGTGTCATTGGAAACATCAGCACAGTTAAAGAAAGCATGGCCTTGCGATCAGTTCCACAAACGCGCCCAGCCGGAACTAGTCACGGAGGCCACGGTTGAAGATACGACTGTGCTGCGCGGCTCCGCCAAAGCTACCGACGATGACGTAGTTCCGGTTAGTTTCGGCGCGTTCGCGTGGGCGGAGCAAGACGAAGTTTTCTTTTGCGTATTTTAAAGCTCCTGCTGCCAAAACAGCGGAAAAAATTACGCCATCGTCGACAATAATGTTGGTCCTTCTTAACAACAATGTTTTACCGAATTCTAAAAGCTCTACAGCTTCCCTTAAAGGTGGTTTTGAACATGCCTCCAGGATCGGAGGCATTGCAAGCTTTCTGCTCCTCACAAGGTTTTGCAGAGCCTCCGTGATTGGCCCGCCTTGACCAAGCAACGATGTCCTTCGATGTCGCCACCAAGGTATATGTAAACTGGTAGCGTAACTTCCGTAGAAGCCCACGTGTCAAGCCGGTGGCTAGTTGTTGCAACAGTCGCCATCTATGTGAGGAGGGGACAAACAGAATTAAAAAAAAAGAAAAAGATGACGTCACAACCGGAAGCGGAAATGACGTCACGTTTTAACGCGATGGGCGCGAATTTATGGATTTTTTTGACAGGGCGCCGCTTCTTACTTTTTTTTTATAGCTGCACGTTCTTTTTCTTATCACTATGACGGCTCCATAATGGAAGCCTGCAAGATAACGGGAAGACGAAAAAGACAGATTTGATAAATAAGGTGTATTTTATTGGCGAAATATTGCAGTTGAACAGGATATTACCCCAAAATATATAACACAGAAATCAGAAGTAGCATAACAATTCAACGTGCACACAAACCTTGCACACGTGTTGCTCTTGCATCCGTAGACAGCGCAGCGTTTCTTCGCGTAGCGTGGCGGACTCATCGTCCCGAAGGGCGACAGCACGCCGGCCGTGCGCTGGCAAAACACAGTCACTGAAACGGTTCCCGATGGCTGCGATGGGCTTTATTACCTTCTGCCAAGTACCACGACTAGAAAACAACGCTTATGCGAGGAAATCACCTACGGACGACAGGCACAAACCTACTGCGCAAAAACGAGCGACGCCATTTGCATCTGAAAATGCGCAAAACCGTTGGCCCATGTAACCAGACTGCCTGCATGTGCCCGCTGTTTCTGAAAATAAACGAAACAAATTGGCCACTCAACCACATACCCAAGACTAAACTTTGATTAAAATAATCTGCTAATTTAATTCGTGACAAATAAAATTAAAAGTAATGAAAATAAACGCTTAATTACTTGTTTGTTTTCATTATTTGTCCCCCCCTCACCTAGTAGCGCTATAATCGTCACGCGGGTGTTGATGTTTGTCGCAATAGGTTTCCGACCACTTTTCGTTCCGACTTTCGCGACCTATTTAGATTGACCTTGGTCGCCACTACGATGTCTCAAAATCTGGCGATCTGTGACGTCTTCATGACGTCACAGAATGACGTCATTAATGATGTCATGTTACACTGAGGTAATGTGACTTTTGGTACGCTGACTGCACGTACACGCACGTACACAGGCACGCGCATATTCACGTGAGCATCACGTGACTCTAGACCCTCAATTACTTTTTTTGCATCCTTCGACGCCGCCGCCGGTCTCGCGAAGTATCGTCACATGTCGCCAAATCTCGAAGACGCCGGCAGTCAATTTTCGCGTTTGATGAGACACCTAAGGCTTTCGCCTTAGAAAGGGCCTCATACCAGTTGGCTGATGTTTCTATGGGCGGTGTATTCGTCAGGTGCATCATAAGCGCGGCATGAAAGTCATGTCGTACATGATATGCATGTCCCAATTTTCATGTTAGGACCTGTCGTTTATGTTCTTTATACAATCATGTCATGCCATATCAATATTGGTATATATCCAATGAATGAAACGGCCGCGAACGCACCATGAGCGTGGCATGTAAATCATGCCGTACATGGCATACATGTCATGATTTTAATGTTATTACTTCTAATTTATGTTCGGCATATAGTCACGTCGCACCATACAAGTTTTGGTATCTATCAAACTAGCGAAACGGCTGCGAGCGCACCCTGAGCGTGGAATGTTAGTCATGCCGTACATGACATGCATTTTATGATTTTGATATTACCACCTGTCATTTATGTTCATCATGCAGAAATGTCGCGCCATACGAATTTTGGCACATATTCATTTAATGACACGGCCGCGAGCGCCCCAACGCCGTGTCTTGTAAATCATGATGTACATGACATGGATATCATGACTTGCGCGTTACGACCAGTCAATTATGTTCGTCATACACTCTTGTCACGCCTTACCAATCTTGGTATACATTTAATTAACGAAACGGCAGGAAGAGGACAAGACCGTGGCATGTAAATGATACCGTTCATGATATGCATGTCAAGATTTTGACCTTATGACCTGTCATTTATGTTCGTCATGCAGTCACGTGATGCCACACCAATTTTGGTGCACATCCCGTTAACGAAACGGTCAAGAGAGCACAAAGTCGTAGGCGGCTTGATAGATAGATAGATAGATAGATAGATAGATAGATAGATAGATAGATAGATAGATAGATAGATAGATAGATAGATAGATAGATAGATAGATAGATAGATAGATAGATAGATAGATAGATAGATAGATAGATAGATAGATAGATAGATAGATAGATAGATAGATAGATAGATAGATAGATAGATAGATAGATAGATAGATAGATAGATAGATAGATACCATTATGAGGATGACCATGATTACTAAATAAATATAGATGTCAGTGCTATTATTAAAACGCTACAACGCCATTTCGGATACTTTTCGTTTGACAGCACTGAACACTAGGTTGCATATAATTAATAGATAGTAATTAATCTTGATTACTAATCAAGGATAAAAATGAGCAGTAGAAATCCATTATATGAAATTATGATATATCATCTGATCGTAACTATATACCTTGAAATACCATCTATACAATACATGTGCTTCTACACTATGAGCTTGCGCCCATAAATTTCAAATAAATTGTTAGATTCTTTATTATTATTTATTACTATTACCAATTTCCTATACGTCAGCGTGATAATGTGCATCGCATCTGCAGATTTTTCTGAGTTTTAACGTGATCAACATGCACTTTCTCATCAATTTAGCGACAGGCATTTTTTTACCCCTGTAGGGCTGCTTTCCCGCAGTAGAATTTAGAAAAACTCTTCGGGAAAAAAATCCAGCCAGCGCAATCATACCAAACTGCAAGCACATGGAAGGGTTGTCGTACTGTACATGCCACTAGAGTGCAATTAGCGAATAGATGATCGTTGCGCTACAATTAACTTCTGAAAAATCACCCCATGCATTTTCAGCGGATCCACGAAAGTGTCTCGGGAAAAACATCCAGCCGGCGAATTCAAACTAATCGCGATGTACAGCATAAGAACGTTGTCAGCGTTAAGTCCCTTAAGTGCAATTTGCGAAAATTAAGGCATTCTTCAGTAATCAATTTTTAAAGAACGCTCTCCATAGCGTTACGCCGAGCGCTTCCCCTTAGGGTCGACTTTGCCGCAGCACTCTATGTCCCAGATTGCTAGACATGGATACCTAACAGGGAAACAAACTCTCAGAACCGTCGTCCATATTTGAGTCATTTTGGAGGTAGATATGTCGTTGGAATCCTGGCGCAAAATCCCCATCAGAAATGACCCCATTTATGAAATATGGGAAAGGTCTTTCACATGGCAACACTAGCTGGAATTTTGTACAAACTAATCGCCCCCCACTCTTACCTTCGTCACTGTGCCCTGGCCCTTGCGGGAGTAAATTTACGTGACTGCGGCTCGTAAGCTGAGGTGAGTTTGAGACCCCTGGCATAAATAGTGAAGGTGCAGTTAGCAAATAAGCGCGTCATACATTTGCTATTTGGTCAGTCGTCGAAAATGAAAGGTTATACGGTAAAAGGTCGCTAATTCGCACCCCGTTAATTCGGCGAATCGGATAATTCGGACGTGTTCTCTGGTCCTGGCAAGCTTATGCATTGTTTAATTTTATCGAACTCTCGTTAATTCGGTCATATTTGACCGCAACCCGGTTAATTCGGACGATCCTCGGAGCGCTCCAAGCACGAAGCGCCACAAATGCTCGACTCACAGGAGGGAAAACAGCGTTCGTGAACAACTCAAACGGCTGCGGTCCTTCATAAAGGCGTGGTCGCCATCTACGATCTAGCCATAATCGCGTTATTGGCGACTAAAGACTTCGACGGCTGCGGCCCACTTGCTTCATCTTCGATTTTACTCGGCATACGCGAACTGCGTGGGCGATATATCTATGATCGTGTCTATAGCGCCTGCGGCAACTGCGGGTCAAAGCTGCGACAAGCAATAATTTCGTTTTCACCGCGTCGCTTCATAACTGCGTAGTCGCCACCCATTATTGTGCATTAGCGAGCCAGGTTTATTCAACAGCGGATGCTGTGCTGAGCAGTTTCGTTTCGACTGTGGGCGCAGGCCTGCGCGCGCGCCTTCGGAACTGCGTTGACGCTGTGATCCCGTCTTAATTTAGCAACCACGCTTTCATCCGCAGCGGACGCGGCACTCGGTAGCTTCGTTTTGACTTCGGGCAATGCGCGCGCAATGTCACGCAACTCGAACATAGTGGAAGCTGTTGAAGATGAAAGCTTCAGCCGCAGTCCACGTGCTGGAATAAAATTCGGTTGCGGCATTATGATGAATGAACGCTCATTTGCCGATCATTTTTCCGGCGAAAATGTTATCATCACGTGCGCGTGGGTGGTGGCGGTACGTAATAAGGAAGGGGGGCAGAACACGTTTAGTGTTAAGACACGGCTGTCTTGAGCCGCGGCCACATTGTGAACGAAGTCGCGAATAAATTTGCGGCATTTACATTGCTATTATATGCCAAATATGTACTATGAATTTACGTAATCATCAAGAAAAGGCAAATGCATTGATGTAATAGACACTTGTTTATTGTTTTCTTGATACTTTCGATAATTCGACATTCGGTTAATTCGAAAATTTTTTCCGCGGTCCCGACATCGCATACAAAACACATACGTAGGACATCTCTCTTGCACGAGTGTTACCATCCGCGGTGTGTCCCTAATATTCATTGCAAATCTGCACGTTTGGATATAACGCGAATATATGAGAGATCATCTTAGATGCGAATGCATACAAGACGTCCAGTGTGAGAGACAGATCTCAATGAGACCCGGCGAGGTTGAGTGGGTGTGAGCGGTAATGGTTGAATATGGGAGCTAGTGGGCGTGTAAACGCGAGTATCTGTGAACGGGAGTGTACTTCAGTATGAACGCATGTGAGTGTGAGTAGAGCGGAATGCTTGGCATGTTCATTCATGAGTAGACTCATTTCAAAGGCGTGAGTATGAGTGAGTGCTCATGACGAGGGATGTGAGCAGACATGAGTATGAAGGTAACATACTAGTGTATGAATGTGAGAGTACCCATGGGAGTGAGTAGCCATGAGCGAACGTGAGTACAAATGGCTGTGAGTAGGTGTGAGTAGGCGCGAGTGAGTACTTACCAGTGTGAGTGGGCGGGAAGGAACTGAAGGCGAGTGAGTACCGATGGGTATGAGCAGGTATGAGTATGAACGTAAGCGATTGCCCATAATTGTGAGTACACTTGAGTATGAACGTGAGTACTTATGAGCGTAAGTGGGCGTGCACGTATGAACGCGAGTGAGTACCAATTGGCGTAAGCAGGCATGAGTATGAACGTGAGTGAGTGTCTATGAGTGTGAGTAGACGTGAACATGAACGTGAGTGACTGTCTATGAGTGTGGTAGGCGTGAGCATGAACGTAAGTGACTGTCTATGACTGTGAGTAGGCGTGAGTATAAAAGTGAGTGAGTGCCTATAAGTGCGAGTAGGCGTGAGTATGAACGTGAGTGAGTGGTTATGAGTGTGAGTAGGGGTGAGTATGAAAGTGAGTGAGTGCCTATAGGTGTGAGTAGGCGTGAATATGAACGTGAGTGAGTGTCTATGAGTGTGAGTAGGCATGAGTATGAGCGTGAGTGAGTGTCTATGAGTGTGAGTAGGCGTGAGTATGAACGTGAGTGAGAGTCTATGAGTGTGAGTGGGCGTGAGTATGAACGTGAGTGAGTGTCAATGAGTGTGAGTAGGCGTGAGTATGAACGTGAGTGAGTGCCTATGAGTGTGAGTCGGCGTGAGTATGAACGTCAGTGAGTGCCTATGAGTGTGAGTAGGCGTGAGTATGAACGTGAGTGAGCGCCTATGAGTCTGAGTAGGCGTGAGTATGAACGTGAGTGAGCAACTATGAGTGTGAGTAAACGTGAGTATGAGCGTGAGTGAGTGCCTATGAGTGTGAGTAGGCGTGAGTATCAAAGTGAGTGAGTGCCTATAAGTGTGAGTAGGCGTGATTATGAACGTGAGTGAGTGTCTATGAGTGTGAGTAGGCGTGAGTATGAACGTGAGTGAGTGTCTATGAGTGTGAGTAGGCGTGAGTATGAACGTGAGTGAGTGTCTATGAGTGTGAGTAGGCGTGAGTATGAACGTGAGTCAGTGCCTATGAGTGTGAGTAGGCGGAGTAGGAACGTGAGTGACTGCCTATGAGTGTGAGTAGGCGTGAGTATGAACGTGAGTGACTGCCTATGAGTGTGAGTAGGCGTGAGTATAAACGTGAGTGAGTGCCTATAAGTGTGAGTAGGCATGAGTATGAACATGAGTGAGTGGCTATGAGTGTGAGTAGGCGTGAGTATGAACGTGAGTGACTGCCTATGTGTGTGAGTAGGCGTGAGTATAAAAGTGAGTGAGTGCCTATAAGTGTGAGTAGGCATGAGTATGAACATGAGTGAGTGGCTATGAGTGGAGTAGGCGTGAGTATGAACGTTAGTGAGTGCCTATGAGTGTGAGTAAGCGTGAGTATGAAAGTGAGTGAGTGCCTATAAGAGTGAGTAGGCGTGAGTATGCACGTGAGTGAGTGTCTATGAGTGTGAGTAGGCGTGAGTATGAACGTTAGTGAGTGTCTATGAGTGTGAGTGGGCGTGAGTATGAACGTGAGTGAGTGTCAATGAGTCTGAGAGGGCGTGAGTATGAACGTGAGTGAGTGTCAATGAGTGTGAGAGGGCGTGAGTATGAACGTGAGTGAGTGCCTATGAGTGTGAGTTGGCGTGAGTATGAACGTGAGTGAGTGCCTATGAGTCTGAGTAGGCGTGAGTATGAACGTGAGTGAGTGCCTATGAGTCTGAGTAGGCGTGAGTATGAACGTTAGTGAGTGCCTATGAGTCTGAGTAGGCGTGAGTATGAACGTGAGTGAGTGCCTATGAGTCTGAGTAGGCGTGAGTATGAACGTGAGTGAGTGCCTATGAGTCTGAGTAGGCGTGAGTATGAACGTGAGTGAGTGCCTATGAGTGTGAGTCGGCGTGAGTATGAACGTGAGTGAGTGCCTATGAGTCTGAGTAGGCGTGAGTATGAACGTGAGTGAGTGCCTATGAGTCTGAGTAGGCGTGAGTATGAACGTGAGTGAGTGCCTATGAGTCTGAGTAGGCGTGAGTATGAACGTGAGTGAGTGCCTATGAGTCTGAGTAGGCGTGAGTATGAACGTGAGTGAGTGCCTATGAGTCTGAGTAGGCGTGAGTATGAACGTGAGTGAGTGCCTATGAGTCTGAGTAGGCGTGAGTATGAACGTGAGTGAGCACCTATGAGTGTGAGGAAACGCGAGTATGAACGTGAGTGAGTACCTATGAGTGTGAGTAGGCGTGAGTATGAACGTGAGTGAGTGCGAAAGCGGTAAAAATTGGGGTGAGTGAGCATGAGTGAGTATTCTCTTACAGTGCCGACCTATGGCGGTGGGTTTCGATCTCGCTACACAATAACGTCATCGCCACTGTTCCACGGGACTATCTGATTAGACCTGACCCTTGCGCCAAGAAATTCAACTTACCCGCCTTGGTAGCTCAGCAGGCAATGTGTCGAGCTGGTAATCTAGAGGTCGCGGGTTCGATTCTCGGCCATGGCGGCCGCATTTTGATGGAGGCAAAATTCAAGAAGATCCGTGTACTTAGACTTAGGTGCACGTTAAAGAACCAGAGATAAGCTAACTCATGGTTCCCCCACTACGGCGCGTCTCATAATTATACCGCTGTTATGGCACGTAAAACACACAAGTTATTAAACCCCAGCTAGTTCGTTTTAAGAACTACAGTTTACATGTCGTGGAACACGCGTAGTATAGGCACCCTTCATGTGGGTCTTAGTGACTGCACAGTTGTGGCTTTTCGCTGACGTCATTGAGGCTGCCGTTTGGCTGTACAGAAAACAGAGTGAAAAGATGCCGCTTTATCTCGATGTATTTCTAGAAGCACAGTGTAAGCTGCGAATCGCACAACAACAAGCACGTTACCGTCACGTGAATACTGTCTTATATGGTGTTGCGCTGGCAGCAAGGGGTCGCTGAATCAAATCCCGTCCTCGGCGGCAGTATTTCGATGGGGGTGAAATGCAAAAACCCCCTGGTACCATACATTACTCCAGGATGTCAAAATCAATCCCGACCTTCTATCAGATCGGGGTTTGGACATGTAAAACCCTGAATTTAGTTCTTATCATCGCTTATATAACTGTTTATTCTTACATCTTTGCTTTTGTATTTGATCATCTATTGTATATTCTTGTATAATTTGATTATTCCTTTGATTTTTTTACGTGTGCACAATCGTTCATTGTCCCGCTCCCCACCTGCCTGGTCGTCAGTGACCGCAGTACGTTCTAAATAAAAAAAAAATAACACACATTTTTTTTGACGCGTAAGTATACCAACTTACACAAAATATAGCAATTATTAATAATTATATGTGTGCCTGCCTCTTGTGTCACCCTCTAAAATTTACTTCTTTAGTAATTCACCGAACTGCATGTTAGTGTCTTCTTCGGCGCAAGTACGACGTGCGACACCGTGCTCGATGAAAAAGTTGGAGTCTGAGACAATCATTCGGTGTAAAGCCGATCAGGTTGCAGAACTCTTTGGTATATTTAGGCGAAAATGCACAATCAGATATTTCGTTACCAAAGTAAAAACTATCGTCTAGACTGAGCACTCCTCCTGCCTCACCCCACCCCTCACCCCCCCCCCCCCCCACCACGTTTTACTTCTACAGTATGACTTTTAATAAAAACAACGTCTTTTTTTTTGGGGGGGGGGTATGAAGGAGGGGGGGGGCGGAGAAGTCGCGCAATAGAAACGAGAACGAGTTGAGAACATCGGTGTGGCGCTAGTTCTGTGTTCTCGTCTCGTGCTCGCTTCTTTGGCGCTACTGTTTTTTTTCCCTCTCATATGTATAATATTTCTTGTAGTTAGAGAGAGAGAAAGGTTAAGTGAAAGGCAGGGAGGTTAACCAGAAGTTTTTCGGTTTGCTACCCTGCACTGGGGAAGGGGTAAGGGGGACAGAAAGGTAAGGAAGGAAAAGAGAGTTTAAAAAAGAAGAAAAAAAAACGCACACACACTCAAGCACGGGAGCGTCATAGTCGGTACCAGGCCCCCAATTAATCTTTCCATAAAAAATGGTCTCCAATCTATATATGCTGCGGAGGCGGTTGGACAGCGAAGCCGTAAACGACGCCTAGAACGGCTACCGATTTCGACGTAGCTTGAAATCGATCACACGATGATATTCACATGGACTGTACCTAATTATCAGCCAAATACGCTTGAACGGCCTGCGGCTTGACTTGCGCCGCTACTTCGTGTATACGTACGATGAGTGGAGCGTCATAGTCGTTTAGCGAGGTCGGTTGAGTGGAGAAACTTCAGCAGCGCGTTCGTCGCTTTCTGGTTGGAAGCTAGAACGTTCCGGCACTCCAAAATTGATTGTTCAGGAAACGGCTGGTCATCGAGGCTTGCTAACGTTCCTAAGAGCTGTTGTCTTTGGGAGCTATAGTGAGAACAATGACACAAGACGCGCGCAATGGTTTCCTCGCTGCCACAGTGAGCACATGCAGCACTGTCTGCCATTCCGATTCGGTAAGCAAAGCTGTTCGTGAAAGACACTCCAACCCACAGGCGGCAGAGGACTCTTGTTTCGGATCGGGATAGTCCGGGCGGAATTTGAAGTTGAAGTGACGGATCCAGACGGTGATGGCGGGTATGCAGAAAACAGGACGTATTCCACATTGAATGCGTTAGATCACGTGCGAGCGAGCGAATCTTTGATGCTGTATCGGTTCGTGATAATGAAATGGCTTCCTGCACGCCACCTTCATGAGCATTCTTTGCAGAATTATCGGCACTGTGGCATCGACGTTGCCCTCGATGCCACAGTGGCCTGGAAGCCAGTGAAAAGTTATGTCATGCCCTTTGTCTCTTGATTGCTGATAGGTTTGTCTTATTTCCAATACTAGTTGGTCTTGTGCACCACGACATAAAGCTGACGACAGACACTGCAGGGCTGATTTCGAGTCTGTAAATATGCCCATTTCAGTGGCGATTCTAGTTGAATCCTTCGAAGTGCACTGCGGAGTGCAGCAAGCTCTAAAATGATAGGTTTCGGCTTTTGCAGGGAACATAAAAGCTCCTGCAGATCCCCTAGCATTTGTAGAGCCATCTGTGTAAAGTTTAACGTGGTCTGCGTATTCCTCGTGTAGCATCAGCAGAGACAGCTGCTTTAAAGCTGGCGACGAGAGCTCCGCCTTCTTCCGAATCCCCGGCACTCTCAAACGAAGTTTAGGCTGTTCCAGGCACCAAGGAGGTGTCATGATTCTTTCAGGAGGTGTGTGGCCTGTTGGAAGGCACTTTCGGAAAGTCGGAATCATCTTGCAAAAGGAGGCACCGGACCGGTCTTCTGGAAGTGAGGCTAGGTGGTGGGCAGGGGCGCGAGCAAGGTGTCTAATGTGTGCCCTAAGCACCTCCAAGGTTATGTGAATGCTAGCAGGGTGATCCTTTGCGATAGCAGTGGTCTCCGCTGTTGATGCGCAGCATGGCAGTCCGAGACAAACTCCGAGTGCCTGACCCTGAAAGCATTTTCGATTGTACGTATGTTGCTTTTACAAGTGTTCGTCAGCACCGGTAGACTGTAACGCATATACCCGAGAAATAGAGTCCGATATAATTTCAACATAGCGTGCACCGATGTACCCCACGTTTTCCCTCCGAGGAACTTGAAAAGATGTGAGATGGCTGTCAGGCGCTTCTTAAGACCAGCCACATGGGGACTCCAGCAAAAATCTATATCGATGATGACGCCCAAGAATCTGTGAGTCCTGGCGTAACAAACATTTTGCCCATTGATTAATACGGCATATGCTGTCATTGGCTTCCGCGTAAATGCGACCAACGCAGATTTCTCAGTTGAAATCTCGAGGCCTTGTTCACTAAGGTACGCCGATATTGAAACCGCGGCTTTTTGGAGCCTTGCACGCACCTGAGGCCGTGTTACACCTGACGTCCAAACACAGATGTCATCGGCATAAATGGATATATGAACTGAACTCGGTATACGTTCCACGAGTCCGATCAACACAAGGTTGAATAATGTGGGACTTAAGACGCCACCTTGAGGAACACCACGGTGTGTGTAGTGCTGAGACGTTGGTCCACCATCAGTTTGCACAAAGAATGATATCATGTGCAGGTAGCAGCAGACCCAACGGTACACTCGACCACCAAGACCAACCGATTCGAGGGCGTCAAGTATGGCCTCATGAGAAACGTTGTCGTATGCTCCTTTTACATCCAAAGAGAGCGCGACGGATAACCGCCTGCTCATTTTCTGGTGTTGGACGTGTAGTTAAACGTTTATTTCTGACTATGTGATTCCATAGCCTCCTTAGATTATGTTCTCTGGGACTCCAGGGAAGAAACTCCAGCCCTTCGCCTCCTGATCTCTTGGCCGCTCCCTCGCCTGTTGCGTGGAAAGAAATACTCCGTCACCCGAGCCTGCATGTTCAATTTCGGGCCATTGAATGAGCCGAGATGGTGGCTACAAGGCATTGCCTGGTAGTTGTCCCTCACTGAACCATGACAAAAACTTGTTTCCTCCACTTTGCAGAAGCACGTGACAGAATTGCAAAAATACCTGTAGCTTAATTTTACAAAAGAATATATATATTTAATGCGCAAATAAATACTGTCGACCATCACAACATATATCTAGTATGGACTTGGCAGTAATGAAATTACTGTAATTATATTACTTTTTGCTGTAATGAGTGATGTAATGAATTGCTTTTGTGGGCTGGTAATTCAGTAATGTAATGAGTTACGCCAATCCAGTAACTTCTAGAAAATTACTCGTAAATTTCCCAATTACTTTTGACTAAAATGTAACATGTTCGGTTCCCTTACGGCGTAAAAAATTGGCCAAAAGAAACAAAGAAAAATAACAAGTACAAGTTAATGTGAGGGCCAAATCTCAAGCATGGGCACTTGAACAAAGATCTTTAAGACTTAAATGCACATGTGCTGTAAATAAAGAGTATATGAATTACTCCATCAAATATGAACCGTTGTTTAAGTAGTTTTAAAGTAACTACATTACTTTTCAAAAGTAATAGTATTGTAGTCATTACGTTCGGGCAGGGGTAATTTGTAATGTAATTTATTTACCTTTTAAAAAATTCTAGAAAAGTAACTTATAATGTAATTTCATTACTATTTAAGAGTAATGTTTCCACCTCTGGAGTAATAATAGGCTGTTCCAACTTCCAAAAAATCGTTCCTAGGCATAAAATATCGGGTACAGAAGAACAAAAGTCAGAACGCTGTCATGGCCCGGCATTTATTTATTTATTATTTATTTATTTATTTATTTATTTATTTATTTATTTATTTATTTATTTATTTATTTACCAATCTTTCGTGATGCACAATCCCCTCCTCCTAACCAGGCCCCCAATTAATCTTTCCATAAAAAATGGTCTCCAACCTATATATGCTGCGGAGGCGGTTGGACAGCGAAGCCGTAAACGACGCCTAGAAAGGCTACCGATTGCGACGTAGCTTGAAATCGATCACACGATGATATTCACATGGACTGTACCTAATTATCGGCCAAATACGCTTGAACGGCCTGCGGCTTGACTTGCGCCGCTACTTCGTGTATACGTACGATGAGTGGACTAGAGACATGCGAAAATCATAAAATCCCGACTGTGGCGAACGTTTGTGGCGAACGCTACGCGCGAAGGCTATCTTGGCTCTGTTCAAGGATCCTCATTAGACATGGCCCTCTCAAATCAATGTCACAGCACAAACCAATTGCTAGGCGGCAGGGGCGTAGCCAGAAATTTTTTTGGGGGGGGGGGGGGTTCAACCATACTTTATGTATGTTCGTGCGTGCGTTTGTATGTGTGCGTGTATATATACGCAAGCAAAACTGAAAAATTTCGGGGGGGGGGGGGGTTGAACCCCCCCAACCCCCCCCCCCCCTTCGCTACGCCCCTGCTAGGCGGGTTCTTCAACCATAATCTTTACCGGCCGGGTAACACTTACGGCGAAAGCTAAGCGCGAAAGAGGTCTTTGTGGCTATTCTTTCCTCTTTTTTTTTTTCGCTCGGAGGTGCTGAAGTCACTGTAGGAGGTGCAAGCGCTGCGCACCCCCTAGCGCCTTCCGCTGTGATTGCCTACGACGATAGACACAATGGAAGGTAGAGCTTTACAGCATCGCTGTGAAAACAGATGGTTTAGTCTTTTGTTTTAATGCTCGCCTTGAGTGAGAGAACAACCTCACAAATCTCTTGTGGCTTCCGGAGGTGCTTTGTTTAACGTGTCAGTGTCGCTGGGCAACTTCGAGATTGGGCTGCTTCTACTGAAATGTGCGCTATATAGAGTAGTCACATCGTACTTGCGACACGCTTCACTGTGCCCTGTCCTATGCTAATAAATAAATAAATAAATAAATAAATAAATAAATAAATAAATAAATAAATAAATAAATAAATAAATAAAATAGCAACGCCGACCACCAAATGGGATACATTACAGTACAAACTGTGCGTACTGCGGTGCATTCGGCAGCGTGCAGTAGAGCACCCGGTCGCACACAGTTCTCACTTATCTTCAGCAAACTTGCGCGGACGGCCTCCCCAAGGGCACTTCGGAGAAGCAACGTGGTCCATTATCGCGACTGCGCACGCAGCAGCAGTTACTACATTATACACATGAGGCTGGGTCGCACGAGCTCGCGGACGCACGTCGTTGATTAGCCAAAGAGCGAGTGTATAGTCTGTCCGCCCTATATACCCCGCTTGTCCGTGCAGGTCCTCCTCTCCGAGGAAAGAAACAAGAATAGGACAGCGCTCCATACGCGTGTCGGAGCTCATGTAATTAGAGCTAATAACGAGCGAGACAAGCAGCCAGAGGGGGCGACTGATCCACCAGCTGCCACTAGCCTCCCCTCTGGAGGCCGTCGCCTGTCTCTTGTCAAAGCTTCGTGCAGCTTGTCACGACACCATTAGGCGTCCAGGCGGATCGGAAAAGACAGCGGCGCTCTGGGCCTCCGCCGTGGTCTGCCGCCCCCAACGCGCCCCGTCCTTCCATTCCCAACGCGTCCATCTCGCTGACCGTGCAGTCGGCAGTACACCACCGCGTCACCGCGCGCAGCCAGCGGCGGCGGTCCGTTCTCTTTGGCGCAGCACTGCTAGGCTGGCAAAAAATCATCGCGCCCTGTTGTGAATGCCATTTAGCCCTTTCTATGCGCGCTTGTTCACGCTCGGACGTGACGGCACGTCGTTAGAACTCGACGCGTCGTTAAATGTAGGGCCGCCACGCGCGGCGTCGGCTGCGGCGCAGCTTAAACGGGGATCAAAGAATCGAAAAGGGGTTCGCTGCGGAGCGCTTGGCGCACCATATAACGCCGAGAGCGCAGGCAATAGACCGGAGAGTAGTACCGACTCAACGATGTTAGCTAGTCTACGAAAATAAAAAGAAACCAAACGACGTGTAGCTCAATTCGCCAGAACAGCGGATCTACTGGCAAGGACAGAGTAAAAAGCCTTTATCTTTTTTTTTTGTTGTTGTTGTTGTTCCCGCTCATTAATATTTATTCTGCAGTGTGCAGCCGTCTTCTGAATATGCATGTTTCTGTGCGCGATATTGTTCTTGCAAAAAGCCCGTGTACGTATTGTGAACGTTAATATAGCGATCGCGTTAGATTTTCATACCTTTTAAAGGACCGCTCCCACTGCCGCGATCTCTTGGAACCGAGTGAAACAATGCATCATGAATTGATGACCACAGACACCTCCTGCACGCCGAAACCGAACCTAGTTCGCAGAATCAAGCTAAATGTTAAAATAATTACGGCGCACTGACGACTGCCAGTTATTCTACAAAGATCAAAGGGATTGGACCTTCACCGATAATCCAAAAAGAATGTCACGCTCGAAAATTCAGGTTAGTACTCGCTTCACTGGGCATTCTGTTAACGTTATGCAGTCGTTTCCTTCGCCACGCCTCGCACCGGACACCTATCTTTTTTTTTTTTTCGTTTCGAAGCAAGATATCGATGAATGTACAAAGGACAACTGATTTTACTTGGAGTAAATTGCCGATAAACTTAAACAGAGAGAATATCTGCTTTAATAATGCATCGGTTAGACTGGACGTAGAGGCAGCTGGAAATCATGGAACTGTTCTTCCTGTGTTTTCTTTTTTTTTTTTTTTCATATTTCAGAGCCCATTACGCAGTGGATAGGAGAAATAGAAATAGAACCAAAGAAGCGAGCAATGAAGGTCAAGCGCCGTCATGGGCAACTCACTGAAAGGATGGTGCCCATGAAAGAGCTTCATACTCTCGGTACCCATCGAGCACACAAAATTCGTAAGATGAACGCGTCAGGAGCGAGGACATGTACTTTCGCCACTGATAACCGCCTTACGTGGAATCAAATAGATTAAACTTTAGCTCCAGTGCCGCGACCAAAATCTCATCACTGTAAAAAAATGACACGAAAGAAAGGCGCCTTTGAGCAAAACTTATTTTCTGAAGTTAGCGCAGAGAGCCACTCCCCCTCTTTTTGCCAATGCTTCGCCTCGCAGGAACGTTTGTGCATTCGTGTTTGGTGCAGGTCCTCTGTCAGCACCAAGAAAATGGTACCAGGCAGTGGTTGACAGGAATGTCACGAGCAGCAGCAGTGGCGGTGACGAAAGTCGATGAACCAATAGCCTGGCGTCAAAAGCCGGGTCCTCAATCGCGCCTCATTGTCTGAGCCAATTTCTCTGCTTCGTCCGCAGACGGGTGTGTGCGTGCGTGCGTGCGTGCGTGCGTGCGTGCGTGCGTGCGTGCGTGCGTGCGTGCGTGTGTAATTAGACCCAGACTAAATTAGACCCGTAAAGTATGCTTACAGTACATGGAATCCGTACTCTAAACTAAACATTAAAGGAAGTGGGAAAATCCGGAGTAAGGCTATTCGTTTTACTTATTTGAAGTCGACGCGCGCCGATTAAACCATACAGCTGATGACGGCTATCCGTCCTCGAAACTCGCAGGCAGATACTTCGTCCGAATTTTCTACAGCCACTAATTAACCGTAAGTTATCCGTAGGCCACGCGTTATATGTACGGCTCCGTGTTTTCGGAGTTTATTTTTCTTGAAATTCGGAGGGTGTTTTTCGGAGATTATTCTTTTGGAGAAAATCCGGCGTTTATCGGAGTTTATTTCTTGTGAATCGCTAATTATCCGAAATACAGTGTTTAATTTCGAATTATAATTTGTTGAAATGTGTTCTCACTAATTTTATTTCCCATGAAAATGCGTTGCTGATAACTGTTTCTCCGTCTTTTCTCTTTTTTTTTTCACTTGCTGTTTATGTACCCTGTGAATAACCATATGCAGCTTTTCTGGACACCAGCGGCCTAGTTCGCGTGAACGACACCACGTGGCGTATCGACCTGAAAGAATTCAAAAGTCCCGCCATGACGTATGCAGTGACGCGGCACTAAATAAAAGAGAATCAAAAGAAACAGTACACACGCCCCGAGACTGTCGCTTCACCTCGGTGCGCAGAAAAGAGCGCTGTTTGTCGGCGTTATCTCGACGGCGACGACTGGCAATGAATTGGCAGTTTTTCTAGACGTGCCGTGCCAAATGTCTGGCCGTTATAGACGCGCCCACGATGTATCAAGAGAATCGCGTTTTTTTATTTGTTTGTTTGCTTAGTTTCTTGCGCTGCCGTACCGGTGAGCTTTTGGAGCAGCATGCTGCTTTCCGAGTTTCTTTTTGAGCTAGCGGGAAGCATTATGTTTGGGTACGAACAGGATATTGTGGTTGCATAATAACCGAATTTCCTTTGGTGTACCACTTAGGTGCTGCTCGTTTGCTCGTTGCGTTACCTCAAATTAAAACTGGATAAGTTTGAGAACGCTAGGAATGAGAGTAAAAAAAAAGGAAGTTAAAGATAGTTTTTATTTGTTTTTATTTATTTCTTATTGAAATGTGACTGCCACCGCAAGCTTGGCGCCGTCTAAGCGGGTGTGCAAAAATGATACAGTCGTTGAAAGATGACCTTGTACACCGGAAAATGTGAACTTGGTTAGTTTCTTTTTGTTAGGAATGAACGTATGGTAGAACATATACGACTGACGTGTTGTGTAATAATCTCTAGATCTGCTGTCTATCCCGCTAAAAAAGGCACTTATCTATCCTAATTGCATTTCTTCTTTTTTCTTTCTTTTTTTTCCTTTTTTTTTTCTCACGGTCGACTGACTCATATGCTCGAGGTGATTGTCTTGAATCCTGTTGGCGCAGATACACCAATAGGTTACTCTAATGGGCTGGAAGTTCTCCTGAAGCTCTCCTATCATGTTCTGTAGGCGCAGTCTCTTTCAACTTTGCACTACAGCCAGCACAAATTCGATCATGAATCACCTACTGGCTCAATCGTCCACTTCGATCAGCACAAAGAATTTCTGAAGAGCGAATTTTGGCGTTTTTGCGCTGACAACAACGATTGTTAATGCAACATAATATAGTAACTGTTCCTACAATCTCTCAAACCACTTCTTTATTCTGTATCACTCCTGATGTAGAATACAAAATGCATTTGACTTGCTCAACAACGGGTCACAAGACACATCAGGGAAAAGCGAACCCTTTAATTCCCCCTTCTTTCGTTCACCCAGCATATGAAAATTTTTTCCATTGTGAGTGGAGCTCCTTCTGTTGCCACGAAGATGTGCAGGCGTTCCAAAGGAAATCTTGAGCCTTTCTTTCCAGGAGGTTCCCTTAAGAGAACGATGGTGTTTATGCGCACAGGAATTTTGATTAGTAGTTTTTCACTCGTAGCAATGACTGAAAAATACCAGTCTTCAGCCAGATAAAGCCTAGCGAAATCTGCTTTTTCCCTTAATATCTACTGCTTTTCAAGCAGTAGTCTTCCTCCTCTGAAAGCCCAACGGAAAATGACCCATGTCGAATAGAATGATTACAGCTCCGCTCGAGGGTCTTCAAAACCGGAGCTTTTTTTTGTACTTCATGATGCAAAATATCAGCCGCGTATTGAATCCTGGAATCTTCTGGCTTGATAGGAATGTCAAAGCTGCGAAGACATTCCTGGCTGGGATTCTTTTTTGGCTCAAACGTGTAGGCCCACCTTGAAAGTACCTTCCACTGTATCGGGTAGTTTTGTCTCTATTGTAGATAAGGAAATCATAGTAAAATAGATAGTAAGAAATATATAATTCAATATTAAATTTTACTGCAACATAAAAGTTTCAATAGAAATACGCGCGAAAGCGACTAAGAAAAATTAATAATATTTCAGAAGACACGATAACTGGCATGTAGCCTCGACTTTAATAATAGGGATATCTGCACACAGGTGGAAAGTCTGGTTAATGCGCATCGATAGCACAGTGCTATCATAGATGCACGCGTTTTAGAAAACACCCTCTAGACATGGTATTCCCTCTCAGCCTTGTCTGAGTGGAAATAGATCAAAGAATTGAATTCCTGTCAATTTGATAACATGTTATTTTTTTTCTTAGATTAGGCCCTAAATCTGCCCTAAATGGTGGCTCTGCGCTGTACAGCACACTCGTGTGCTTTACAGCGCAGAGCCACCATTTAGGGCAGATTTTGTAGTGACGCGGAAATTACCTCCTTGATAGTGAGGAAGTTCAAATGTGTATACACAGTAACCTTCTCAATATTTACTTATGGACAAATATTTGGGATCGTGGAACATGAGGTGAGCATGAGTGAGGTCACGCATTTTTAGAGTAAATACTTCCTCTATCACTATATATATTCGCGATGTGCTTTCTTAAAGGGACTGACAACCGACCGAAATGTGTCACAAGACCCTGGCTGTGAATTACAGTGACATAAACGAGCTTTTTTTATTCACCATATGATTAGGATTTGTATTGTTGAACTGCGCTTTGAAAGTCACAACGGCATGTCGCGTTGCCTGACGGGCAAGCCTTCATAGTGCACGAATGAGATGTGCAGAATGCTGTACGCAGTCCGCTGCTATTTACTAAAGAAAAAAATGCGTTTAAAATTAATCGGCACGTTATTAGGCATTCTCGATTTATTCTGCGCTTATAAAAGAGTAAAAGGAGTTGACGTTGAGAGGTGGCGTTGCCTTCGCGACTACTAGTGAACGCATGTCGAGCAACGGCGCATGCGCGCGGCGCTTTCTACATTGATTGAACTTCCAGGTAGCACACATCAAAAACCGGAAAAAAGGCATTCCGTACCGCTGGGGCTGTGGCATGGGCTTCGCAAGACACTGACCTACGTAGGCGGTGTCACGGCTGAAACGTTAGTAAAGGCATCTTTTCTTTTTTTAGTGAGTGCTACCCGCAAGGCATTCTCTACACACACACACACACACGCACACACAATATATATATATATATATATATATATATATATATATATATATATATATATATATATATATATATATATATATATATATATATATATATATATAGTGCATTACCGACACGATAGTCATAAACCTGAGGCGAACAAGCAAGACGAGCTTGATCTGTTCATTAGTTTGATGAACCGTAATTAGGCTTGGCTCGGGAACACAGTGCGGAGGGCAATCTAGTGAGCGTCGAATACTTGCCTCATTGAATCGGTAAGCAGAACTGTAAAGCGAAAAGCGCTAGTTAGTTTTGAAGTCTTCTTCCTCGCTGTTTTCATTCACTCTGTTGTACATTGCTGCTATCATGGGTACCTCTCAAGGGAAAGTCATCAGTAAAGACAACATGCACGTGTCCATGCCTGGACTTCCCTCTTATTTACTCCCTCTTATTACTCTTTCAACGGCGTGAAGTGGCGTTGTGGCATGAAGGGCCAGTGTGTAATCGGCTAATATTCCCTATGAAATTACCTATGCTTTTCAGGAAAGCAGCGTACACTAAAGAACGTGTTGAAAGGGTGTCGTTTCGCCTCACAAAAACAGTCCTGATATCGTGCATGCCTCTCGATTGCATTATCGCCGCGCGCCCGGCACTTCCAGGTCACAGATGGCATGCACGTTATGAGCGTGAGACAGCATTTTTCATAGGAAAGTGGCAAGTGCCGAGAATTCAAGAAAGGAAACGCAAGCCAGCAGCAAAGCAGCCGGTTGAAGATCTCTCGTCGTTGCTATGGCAACGGCGCGCGCGGGCGCGCTCGCTTCCGAGTCTACTTGCCTACCGTTTCGCCGTCTGTTCCGTGCACACCGGTCCCCGCCGCCGGCCTGCGCCAGTCAGCAAGGGGGGGGGGGGGTTGGGTAAAGGGAGGGGGCACTTGCTGAAGGCCTTGACAGTTTGAGAGAAACACCTATTCTCATTATTCTTGTCGGTAAAACACCGCATCCGTCAAACTTTTGGGAGGGGAGGCGGGCCCTTGGGGCATACCCCCTAGCTACTGGCCTGGCCTCTGGACTCCTAGGTGGCCCCGGTCGGTCTACGAAACTTCTTCCGAAGTACCACGGCCCGTACCGTGTGGTCTAGCAAGCCTCGTACTTCATCATATACGCCGTCAAGTCGCTTGAGACTTATTGTAATCAAACAATGTCGAGGCATGAGATTGTGCATATGGACCTGCTAAAGCCTCACTGTCACTGTGCATCTGTCCGTAATTAGCCAGGATGGCTCTTTTTCGGAGGGGAAGTAAATGTAATGCAAAAGAGCAGCACTACTTGCAGAAGCAGAGAACGCTGCTCCCGTAGAAGAAAAGGCGACGATTCAACAATACAAGCTTTGCGTTGGTTCTACTATTACTGGTTACGTTTCTGCGTCGTCTCTAATAGTAGAGTACTTCTTTAAAACGCTTCATTATATTACAAATGGCTGCCCTTATGCTTCCTTTGGTTTCGTTTAGTATTGCCTTCTTATGGTTGAGGTTAACTAAAATGTGGGTTCTTTTTCTTCGTTATTAGGTAATGGGTTGCGTGGTAATAAAAAATAAAACATTTGAAGTTTACTTGCTCCACTTCAAAAAGCGAAACCGAAACTGCAGCAAATATCTTGGGTGCAATGCTCCAGCGAAAAAAACAAGCAACTAAATCTTCAGCAGCGTTGTACTAGTAATAATAATTGCTGGAGTTCTACGTGCCCAAACCATAATATGTTTATGAGGCGTGCCGTAGAGGAGGGCTGCGGAAATTTCGGCCACTTCAGGTTCGTAACGTGCATCTAAAACCAAGTACACGAGCCTCTAGCATTTTCGCCTTGTTCAAAAATGCTGGAGCCGCCGTCAAACCTGTGCCCTTTGGGTAAGCAGCCGAGCACCGTAACCGCTGTACCACCGCGGCAAACATAAGCAATTCTGAGAGAGACAAAAAAAGAAAAAAATCGCATTGGGATTCGAACCAAGGCCCCAGCGCTTGCGCGCAAACGGCCGGCACGGATGATCAACCCATTCAGCCACAGCGCGCGGCGGCTAGCCCGTGATACGATAGCTATTATAAAGATACTATGGTCAAACTCTCCTTGCAACGCTCCTTGCAAGTGTCCCCACCTTCCAAAGAGCAGAAACAGAATGCAAAAGTGAAAACAGCTGCTTTCTGTTTGCAAAAATGCGCTGTAGACCATAATTCGATGTTTCACAGCGCAAGGAACGAGGACGACATTGGAAAACACACACAGCGCTGAACTTACAACTGACTATATTTTCAAACTTACAGCAATATACATGCGCTCTTCACCAGGAAAGAAAAAAGAATAGAGCAAATGAACCATACAAAAAATTCCAGAAAATATCGTAGAAGCCCAAACAATTTTAAAACGTGATAAAAAGTGCACCAGTGCAGCTTCGCTTGCTCTTTCGAGCAACGAAAGTGAATTTCTCGTGATCGTAAAATACATGTGATATCGATGATGGGTTGTTGTTTCCTGCGACTACAATTTTTTGTACACCTGCAATTGGCCTGCAATTGTCGCGTGACCAAAATCACGTAACATCGCACATCTACTTATGTGACTACAATCACGGAACAACTAGCCACGTGACTAAAAATCACGTAAAATCAAGTATTTAGTCTCGCCACTAAAATCCCGTAACGTCACGTAACTATTGACGTGACGTGTTGGCGCCAAAAACTTCGGAACAACCGGGTGCGCGGGGCAACCTCAGCGTCTGCACTGGACTCTGATAAAGATGTACTTTCTCTCTCACATGACTAAAATCCCATCACGTAACTACTAGTGACGCGATATTTCCCCTTCAGAACCACGCAACAAGTGCGTAGTCTGGGGAACCGACCGAAACCTGAGAAGAATAGATTATCCAAGCCTAGCCATATCCTATGATACTATACTAGCAAAAACCTTGCACCTCTAGTAATAGCTTGGTATTACTAGCAAAACCTTAGAAGAAGCAAGGTCGAACGCTAGCTCCGCTTTCGGTTCCAGCCTTGCGCAACCTGCTGCGCACATTTTCATTTACAGATGTTTAAAACGGCATCTTACTGAGGTACGTTGAGGTGGGCTGCGAGTGCGTGCGAAAAGCTGCTGAATTACAGGATTTCGTTTTGTAACTGGGAGCACCAGTCCCTGGACTTCCCGAAAGCTTTGATCCACACACGTCATATCACACGGACGTATCCGATGCAGCGCACAGTGCTTTGTGATGTTAAAGGAGAAGGCATGCTGGTTTTTTTTTTCTGTTCACGTAGGGCGATAGATATGATAAGAGATGAATAAAAATCCCAGTTTCACCGCAGGGACGATGAAATGAGTGCGATAGCAACAAATTAAGTAAAGCTGGCAGCTATCTCTTCTAGATCCAGTCTCGCGTAACTCTACAAAATGGTGCTGTAAGAGAACACAGCCACTCCAGGTAGGAAAGGGGATTTTGCACAGTCTCTGAGTTGAGAGCGCAGCATGTAGAAGGGTATATGAGCCGTCCGCTGATGCTTGTCGAGACAGCAATTTTGATTTCATTAAAGTTAAGGCGAAATCATTGCACTGCTGTTTCAAAAAGAACAAATATTTTTTTCCTATTCTTTGATTGGCTTAATTATCTGTTGGTCTCATTAGTAGTGTCTAACAAAAAAAAAAAGAACCCCTCGAAAAATTCCACTTCGTTCGTTAAGATTACGACAGACACTTGCGTTAGCCCTAAAGTAAAAAGCAACTGCAAAAACGTCTAACTTTGTCATTTAATTACTATGCCTCGCTTGTCTAAGCTTAGTTCGCTTCCTTTACGTTGCTGATTTGTAGGTACCTCAGAAGATCGTAACGACGTCATGAGAAGGGAGAAATAAGTTTCCACCACAATACGCGTACAAAAGTTCGAAAGAGCTTTGTTCACCATAACTTGATCGGGCGTTCTGTTCCTTAGGACGTTTATAAAAAAGTAAAGTAAGAATTACAAATGTAGATCTGAACGATGTGATACGCGTGGAGTGTTTAAACATACACTAAAAAAGTCGTATAATAAAGAGAAAAAGAAACGGCAGCTCAAGATTACAGTCAAGAACCGAAACAGAAACGAAAGCTCTTTTTTGTTTCGGCGGCGACATCCTGTGCGAAGCTGTGGAACTAAGTCACGGGCTGAAAAAAAAATGCTGATCCGTCGCCAGGAATCGAACCGATGACGGCGCGGTTATGCCGCGCTCTGAACTTGAGCGGTCAACTCACTCGGCCACGGTGGACGCCGTGTCGCCTGTGGTAAGCAAGGATTTATCAATTTACCACAAACATTTGAGCGACCGCGCTTCAAAAAACGCGTTAGGGAACAATGTTATGCCAATTGCGGCAAGTTGAGAATGGCTTTAAACGAAAGCTGAGTGTCAGGACTACATGTGATTTCCTGACCATTAACATAACTTGCTTAGTTTTACGACAGTGGCCGTTTTTGTCTCGAAAAACAGGCCACATTTTCCGCCGTTTCCATAGACTCCCATTGTACAATCTTTAACTCCTCTGGGAACAAAATTGAAGCTTACTGCAACATGATCGCTGCAGTCCTCTCGTGCGTTTAGGTTCCCAGAAGCGCTCTGTTGTCTGCGTTTTTCAACATTCACCCTCTACACTTAATTATTCGGGAAAAACTCGCCAGTTCCATTGAAAACGCGCTAGCTTCGCGCCGGGGCCGCCAGGGGCGCTGGCTGCGATGTGTCCACAAAAGCTGGATATGCACAGTTGATGTGCACTGCGGTAAACTCGCCAAAGTGTACTTTTCGGGGGCAGGATCTAGTCAAGCTGCTTCTCAGCTTTTTCTCCCAGCGTCCCTCATCTTCTCAATGAAAAATAAAGGACCTATTATTATTATTATTATTATTATTATTATTATTATTATTATTATTATTATTATTATTATTATTATTATTATTATTATTATTATTATTATTATTATTATTATTATTATTTCTAAACGCCTTTATAAACGGGATCACACTCTATAGACTTCATTTTTAGAAAAAAGCGCGTGTGACAGGCCGGCTGAGTTTTGGAAGTATGTGCGCAAACGGTCGAACTACGGCTCTGGGTCGAACAAAAGTGGCGGGTCCTTCAGGATACTGGACCCAAACGGAGTAGAAGTTCAAGCCGTTGCTGACTGTTTTGCCATGCATTTTTTATCTGTCTATAAGTCTCCAGCCTCTGTAGCTACTAACGGTCGACAGGTTAAGGCAGTTGGCACAGCTCATGCTGTGTCGCTAGATGAAGATTCCATTTCAGAATGCATTAAGCGCCTGACACCATACTTTTCAGCTGGCCAAGATGGCATCCCCTCTGCCATACTAAAAGCCTATGGCAGTATACTTGTACCAGTATTGACTACCATATTTAGTAAGTGTCTGCATGCTTGAACTTTGCCTAGCATCTGGAAAACTGCTCGTGTTTTCCCAGTATTTAAGTCTGGCTGTAAAAGTGACGTCTCGAACTACCGCCCTATTTCCCTTCTTTGTGTCGCATCCAAAATCTTTGAGCTTGCTTTTCACAAAATATTGTCTTTTGATGTAAAAAATTCATTGATTGTGAATCAGCATGGGTTTCTCGCTGGCCGCTCAACTGTCACTAATCTTGCCAGTTTCATGATGCAAGTCTCCACGCCTATTTCGCAGAGAGGACAGGTTGACGCTATTTACTGTGACCTCAGCAAAGCTTTTGACGTTGTCAGCCATTCGCTGCTTGTGGATAAACTTGCACACTTTGATGTTGATTCTTCAATTGTGAATCTCCTCCATAGCTATCTTCTTGATAGATGATGTTATGTTGCCGTTAATGGCCAAACGTCCTCTTTCTATAAAGCTACTAGTGGGGTTCCTCAAGGGTCGGTATTGGGCCCACTCCTCTTTTTAATTTATGTTAATGATGTTTCTTCTGTCATTCGGAATTCTTCTTTTGTATGCCGATGACTTAAAGTTATTTAATTAAAGAAATTCATTCAGTTATCGATTGTCGCTTGCTGCAATCTGATTTGTGTTCTTTTCCTGAATGGTGCAGGAGCAATAACCTCTCCCTAAATATTTCAAAAACCAAGGTAATGAGTTTCACTCGAAAAACATCTAGTGTGCCCTTTTTATATTCTGTCAATTCTGTGTCGTTGTGTAAGGTATGTGAGATCAATGATCCAGGTGTTCTTTTTGATAGCACCTTACACTTTTCTGCTCACGCTAAGCGTGTTGCTTTGCGGGGTCTTCGCCCCCTAGGCTGTGTTTGCAGAATGTCTAGAGAATTCCGTTCTCCTATGCCCTTCCGAAAATTGTACACCGCGCTATGTCGTCCTCAACTTGAGTATGCATTTGTGATCTGGAATGGCATTCCTAGTTCCAGCAGCAACGCCATTGAGCGAGTCCAGAAAAAATTCCTAAGCATTTACAACCATCGTTTCGCTAGAAATGACTCTGGATCTCGTTCTAATGCTGCTGGATTATTATCATTGCCATCACTTTGCTGTCGACGAAATCGCGCTGATCTGTTATTTCTTCACAAGCTAGTCCACGGTATCATATCCTGCCCTGTACTTCTCAATTGTGTTAATTTTCGAATTCCGCGTAAGTTAACCAGAGAGAACAGACCGTTTCATTTACCCGCCTGCTTCTTCCAACACTCTACCGTTCACAGAATACAAAGTTTTTATAATATTAATTTTCTTGATTTTGACGTTTTTCATAGTTCACAATCATTGTTTTTATCCGAGCTTTGCACTGTTTTGACATGGTATGGCACAATGTGCAAAGTCTTCCCTTCTCCGTCTTTCCGCATAGTTGTATATGTGCAATCAATTTTTTATTCCCCTTCAATATTTCTCATATTGTCTTATTTTACTCCTCCCCTTTTGTGTTCATTTCTCTTTGTCTACGTGTTTTTGCTCTTTTTATTTCTGAAGACTGTCTGTCATATGGTATCATATGGTATCATATTGTTGCGTGGTTTTACCTACGCCAAGAGGGCATAGTGGGATATACCCTGAAAAGGGAGCTGAAAAAGAGGTGAAGAAGTCGACGTTGTGTTGTGAGCTGCCACTCACACATCCTACTGCCGCATGATTCGTGGCCGATCCCCCGTGGTGGGTTGTGCCATTCCTCTAGGATCAACCAACCAACCAAATGCTGTGGCTTGATACTGACTCAGTATTGTATTTTCCCCGTAACATGTTTGGTGGAGCTGCGGGGTACTTTTTTTTTGACGACGGAGCTCCGCAGTGGACGCCTCCTTAAGTCTGCAACCATGGCTCCGGGTGAAGACACGCCTTCGCCAGCTACGTCGGCAACATCTCCGACAACAACAACCCAGTACGTCGCTTTAACACAACCCCGTGACCCCGGCACCTTTACCGGGGAGAACAACATCGATGTGGACAAGTGGCTCAGCATGTACGAGCGCATCAGCAAGCAATATGGCTGGGATCCAACCGTTATGCTGGTAAATGTCATCTTCTACCTCGACAAAACCCCTCGCGTCTGGTTTGAGACCCACGAGCACGAAATCACAAGCTGGGACATGTTTAAACAACAGCTCCGTGACCTTTTCGGCAACCCATTTGGTCAACAGCTTGCTGCACGGAAAGAATTGGCCGTACGTACTCAAACGTCAACCGAGCCCTACTTGACCTATATTCAAGAAGTGTTAGCCTTGTGTCAAAAAGTTGACCACAACATGTCCGAGGCTGACAAGATTTCACACATTTTGAAGGGTATCGCAGACGATGCGTTCAATCTGCTCGTTTTTACCAACGTCACGACCATCGACGCCATAATTAAGGAGTGTCGCCGCCTGGAACAAGCGAAGAGTCGGCGCATTCCGCACCAGTTCCATCGTCTCCCCAACACCGCTGCAACATCGTCTTGCGAAGGAACCCCTTTTCAGCCGTCCAAAACAACTGACGACGTGACACGCATCGTCCGACGCGAACTCGAGGCTGTGTGCCCGGCTGCCCATAAACCGACGTTGTCCGAGACACCGGCCCCGGCTGTCGCCCTGATCCAGGCCGTTGTCCGCCAGGAATTCGCCAATCTGGGTCTGTGTTCCACTGTATGTGCCATGAACAATACTGACACCTCCGTAGCCTCTGAGACAACACGCCGCCGTCAGTACCCTGTTCGTTCCAGGAACCCTTCTGAATGGCGAACAGCAGATGATAAGCCGATCTGCTTCCGCTGTGGTCGTGCCGGCCACGTTGCACGTTACTGTCGCAGTCAGTGGCCCTGTACTCCTCCTAGCCAGTATCCCGCTTACAACGGCACCTTCCGCACAATGAATCGCCGTTATCCGAACCGCACTGAGTCTTCAGCATTCGCCGCCCCTGAGGACTATGGCCGCACCTTCCCATCGTCGCCGCCTCCAAGCCGTTCCTCTCGCTCACCAACGCGCCGCCGCTCGCCCTCGCCGTCATTTAGCCGCCGCATGTCTCCGGAAAACTAGGCTGCGCAGCTTCTGGAGGTGAAGCTGCCCTGTCGACGTTAACCAAAAATCCTCTGTTGCCCTTACGTCTACACCAGAACACACTTGAAGTACATGTTGATGGCACTCCTGTTCAAGCTTTGATCGACACAGGCGCTCACGTCTTTGTCATGAGTGCGGATTTTCGTCGTCGCATGAAGAAGATTCTGACGCCACCCTTGACCAATGTGGTACAAGTCGCGGATGGCGGCACCGTTCCTGTCGTTGGGATGTGTACAGCTCATCTTAGCGTTGCCGATTATCAGGTGGTCGTCCTTTTTACTGTGCTTGCCACATGTCCCCACGACCTCATACTTGGGCTGGATATTCTGGCAACCAACTCTGCGCTTATTGATTGCTCCGCCGGTGTGCTGCGCCTTGAACTGCCACAACTCAGTGACCCCCCGTCCCAACCTTCGTGCCGATTATATTGCAGCGACTTTATTCATCTGCCCCAGCAATCTGTTACGTACGTAGATATGTTGTGCTCACCAGCTGTGCCAGACGGTGACTACTACGCTGCGCCTCTTCCCGACTTGCTGCTCACGCATTGTGTTGCTGTTCCCTATACGGTTCTCAGCATCACGGCTAACAGAACCTGGCTACCAGTGGTAAATTTCGGCTTCGCAAATCAAGTGCTCCCACAAGGCATTTCCGTAGCCCACCTTTGTTCGCTACTAGATTCACTGGTCGAAGCTTTCGCCTTGGATGCCGCTGTTCCTACGCAGCGGACGCCACCGACAACCAATTGTGGCAGCCGTCAAATTTTTAACATGATCGCCGCTGACCTTCCGCCTGAACACGTTGAAGCCCTCCAGCGCGTTCTCAGGTCCTACTAGGACATTTTTGATTTCGGTGACCGACCTCTAGGGCAGACGTCCGTTGTCCAGCATCGCATACACACAGGTGATGCCAACCCTGTTCACTGCCGCCCCTACAGAGTGTCTGCGTCTGAGCGGAGCGTCATCCAACAGGAGGTAAATAAGATGCTAGCGAAGGACATTATAGAGCCGTCCTCCAGTCCCTGCGCGTCTCCGGTAGTGTTAGTTAAAAAGAAGGACGGATCGTGGCGCTTTTGTGTGGACTATCGCCATCTCAACATCACAAGGAAAGACGCCTACCCTCTACCTCGAATTGACGACGCCCTTGATTGTCTGCATGGTGCCGCGTACTTCTCTTCCATCGACCTCCGTTCCGGATATTGGCAGATCGCTGTGGATCCCGTGGACCGAGAGAAGACGGCCTTTGTAACACCCGACGGCCTTTACCAGTTCAAGGTCATGCCTTTCGGCCTATGTAATGCCCCAGCCACATTCGAACGAATGATGGATTCTCTGCTTCACGGATTCAAGTGGTCTACGTGTCTATGTTATTTAGACGACGTAATTGTGTTTTCGCCCACGTTCGAAACGCACCTTGAGAGACTCTCAGCAATTCTTGAAGTGTTCCGTCTCGCCGGACTTCAGCTTAATTCGTCCAAGTGCCGGTTCGGCCGTCGCCGCATTACGATCCTTGGGCATATTGTTGATGCCTCCGGCGTACAACCTGATCCGGAAAAAATTCGAGCCGTGAAGGACTTCCCTGTGCCGAAAACCGCCAAAGATGTTCGCAGCTTTGTGGGACTCTGCTCCTACTTTCGGCGGTTTGTCAAAGACTTCGCCGAAATTGCTAGACCTCTCACGGACCTGCTCAAACAAGACACGCCCTTTAACTGGGGTCCCTAGCAAGCAGCAGCTTTCTCCAAGCTCGTCACACTGCTCACATCTTCCCCTGTTCTGGCCCACTTCGACCCTGACGCGCCAACCGAAGTCCGCACTGACGCCAGTGGTTACGGAATCGGCGCTGTGTTGGCCCAGCGACAACGTGGGCAGAATCACGTGATAGCTTATGCTAGCAGGCTGCTGTCCACTTCGGAGCGCAATTATTCAATCACGGAGCGCGAATGCCTCGCTCTGGTATGGGCAGTTGCGAAATTTCGCCCTTATTTATACGGCCGTCAGTTTACAGTGCTCACCGACCATCATGCCCTTTGTTGGCTCGCCCCTTTGAAAGATCCCACAGGCCGTCTCGCTCGCTGGGCACTCCGTTTGCAGGAGTATACCTACACGGTCGTGTACAAGAGTGGAAAACTGCACCGAGATGCGGATTGCCTATCCCGCTACCCTGTGGCTTACCGGCCCTCTACGAGCACTGCCTCGATCGACTGCGTATTTTCCCTCTCCCAGCTGCTTCGCCTCGGCGACGAGCAGCGTCGGGATCCGCATGTCAGTCAAATAATGCAACGGCTGCGATCCTCCCCGCACGACACCTCTGTACGCATGTTTGCCTTCAAAGATGACACCTTATATCGGCGTAATTTGTCACCCGCCGGACCCGCTCTACTGCCGGTCGTACCAAAGCACCTGCGTTCCACAGTCCTCCACGAGCTTCATGACGCCCCAACCGCTGGTCACCTTGGCGTTTCTCGCACGTATGAGCGTGTGCGCCGCCGCTTCTACTGGCCTGGCCTTGCACGCTCTGTGCGGCGTTATGTCAACGCCTGCGAAGTTTGTCAGCGCCGCAAGAAGCCGTCGGGACTTCGTGCTGGGTATCTTCAGCCTATCGACATCCCACCGGAGCCCTTCTTCCGAGTCGGTTTGGACCTTCTCGGTCCCTTTCCAACGTCAACTTCAGGAAACAAGTGGGTTGCAGTTGCTACCGATTACGCGACCCGCTACGCAATCACGCGAGCCCTGCCAACCAGCTGCGCTACAGACGTCGCTGATTTTTTACTTCGGGATCTTATTTTAGTACACGGTGCCCCACGACAACTGTTGACAGACCGAGGCCGTACTTTCCTTTCTCAAGTGATTGACGATATCCTACGTTCCTGTTCCACCCAGCATAAGCTCACGACCTCTTACCATCCCCAGACAAACGGGCTGACAGAGCGCTTAAACCGGACCCTGACAGACATGCTTTCGAAATACGTGTCGACCGACCATCGTGACTGGGACCTTGCACTGCCCTACGTGACGTTCGCGTACAATTCCTCCCGGCACGACACCGCTGGATACTCACCGTTTTACCTTTTGTTTGGACGCAAACCAACGTTGTCATTGGATACCTTCCTTCCGGCTGCTGCAGAGTCGACCACGGAATACGCACGCGACGCTATTGCCCGCGCTGACCACGCCCGTCAGCTTGCCCGCAACAGATTGACGGCTTCTCAAGAAACACAGAAGCACCGTTACGACGAGCGGCATCGTGACCAACGTTTTCCAACGGGTTCCCTCGTTCTTCTCTGGTCCCCAACGCGACGTGCCGGTCTCTCTGAGAAGCTACTTTCTCGATACACGGGGCCATACCGCGTGCTTCGACAAGTGACAGACGTTACATACGAAATTGTCCCGGCCAATCCTACAAATTCTTCTCCTCTGTTATCCCGTGAAGTCATCCACGTATCCAGGCTCAAGCGTTACCACCCACCTTCTGCTGTGGTCCCATAGACGCGCCGGGTCGGCGCTTTTGCCGCCGGGGGTTGTGTTGCGTGGTTTTACCTACGCCAAGAGGGCATAGTGGGATATACCCTGAAAAGGGAGCTGAAAAAGAGGTGAAGAAGTCGACGTTGTGTTGTGAGCTGTGCTGTGGCTTGATACTGGAGAGTAATAGCTAAGCGCCTCAGCGGGCCAGCGGGCCCAGCGGACGAGCGGAGATGCCAACTGCGCATGCGCGGCACGCTGGGGCCATCAGCGTTTTTACGGAGCGGACCGCTCAGCCGCTGGTATCCTCTGCTCAGCGGAGCGTGGCCAGCGGACCAGCGTTTTCGCGAGACAAGAGGGCTACCCCCAACACAAGCGGCAGCGGCATGTTGTCGGCGATACCCGCCAACATAGCGCTCGCTCTGCTCCAGGCGAAAAAGTCCCGGCGCTGATTTTCAACATAAGAAGACCTCTGAAGACGAGGGCCTTTGGAGATGACCTAAAGTGGATTCAAATCATCGAAAGCTCGTGTTGATCTTTTATTTCGAAATTGGAGACAAGAAGACACAAGAAACTTGAGAAAGTATAGGTGCTACTTTGACATCTTTTCCGTACAGATTACATTTGATCGCGTGTTCACAGACGTGCAGAGAGCTGCATACATTTCGCGTTTTTCGCAAGCGCGTCTTGTCGAGACGCGGTCAGCTTGGCTGCAAAACGACGGCGAAACCAAGTGGACGCACCTTCACGCTACGCTCAACTGACTCCACAGCGGAACGCAAGGTGCGTTCTACGTTCAACGAGCGGGGCGACGCTAGGCCGCTTAGCTATTACTCTTCCTTTCTTCTCGCGCTCCGCTGATCTCTCCGCTCTTCCGCTGGGCCCGCTGGTCCGCTGAGCCGCTTAGCTATTACTCACTACTGACTCAGTATTGTATTTTCCCCGTAACAATATCATGCCCTGTACTGCTCAACTGTCTTAATTTCCGAATTCCACGTAAGCTCACCAGAGAGAATAGACCTTTTCATGTAACCGCCTGCCTCTGTGAACATTCGACCATTGGCAGGATACAACGTCTTTACAATGCTTACTTTTTGGAGCTCGTTGTTTTTCACAGCTCCCAGTCGATGTTCTGCTCCGAGCTTTGCACTGTACTTACATAGCCTCGTACACTGTTGACATTTTTTTATTATTTTCTTTTCTTTCGACCATTGGCAGGATACAACGTCTTTACAATGCTTACTTTTTTGGAGCTCGATGTTATTCACAGCTCCCAGTCGTTGTTCTGCTCCGAGCTTTGCACTGTACTTACATAGCCTCGTACACTGTTGTCTTTTTTTTTTCCTGCGCATAGTTGTATATGTGCAATTTTATAACGTCTTTTATCCCTGATATTTTATTATGTGTGTTGGCCTTTGTTTTTTTGTTTTTGTTTTTCGTGCGCCAGTACAAAGACCTTACGGTAGTTCCTGGGCACGTTAAATAAACGTTTGATTGTTATTGATTATTATTATTATTATTATTATTATTATTATTATTATTATTATTATTATTATTATTATTATTATTATTATTATTATTATTGTTATTATTATTATTATTCTCAGTACTCCGAAACCTTAGATGAAGTGATATCTGAACACAAAAACAAGCGAATACATTAAGTATATTTTAGGTGTCTGCAAGGTGTGAACGCACTAACACATATACACACACAAATACCTGAATGAGGCCCGTAGCCAAGGGGGAGGGGCTAGCCCCCCTTCCCCCGAAATTTTGATGGGGGTGGTGTTTTACCGAAAACAAATAATGGAAATCGGTGATTTTTTTTCAGATAGTGAATGTTTTCAGCAGTTCCCCCCCCCTGCCCCCCCAAAAAATTTCTGGCTACGGGCCTGACCTTAATACAAAACGCCGACGTTTGTTCGTATTACACCCTTAAAGCTTGTTGTAATAGACGCAAGCATACTTTACGAGGTTGCTGCCGCTAATGGATTTGCGCTCCTTTCGAATGATGATTCTCAGCTTTGAAAATGCCTTTTGAACGTTGAAAATGCCCTTTTAAAATCGGAGTTTATCGAATAAATTCGAACTGTAAAAAATTTTACCGGCGAGTGTTTATCAGATTTTTTGGGATTTATCCGAAAACACGGAGCTCTAGTTACATGTGACCCCCTTAGTTCACACGGCGTGTAGACGTCACGATCACACCGACGCAATAACCCCTCATTTCGCCAGGACGAGCACTTACCATACACCTTTTTTGCGCTGTTAGTCACATAATGGATCACCAACTTGCCCAAAGATTTGCTCTCTCAAGTACTTACTATTCGCCGCGAGATCGGGCTACAGGCGGCAGCACCGTACTATATGTGCACTATGTGATGTGCTTGAACGACAATGTGGCACCCACATTGAAATTATTTGGGGGAATGAATGGTACGACGATTACACCTAGCGCCATACCGACACGTGCATGCACTCACTTATTAGAGTGCATAAGTATGTAGTCATACGTAGGAGCACTTGATGCTGTGCTAACACAACGGAATAAGCTGCCCTCTGAGGACGTAAATGACGTTCGCACAAATGGGAACACGGTCTGGCTAGCAGACGACACAAGGAGCCATCCACACTAGGGGTTTCGTCCGCTCGCCGCTAGGTGACGGCTCTGCTCGATCTCGAGCCTGACCTTTTCACAAGAGCACCCTCCAACCAGTGAGCTGCAGGGGTCTGCTGACGCGTGCGAACGACTGCTGACGTGTCCGAACGCGTCGGCGCAAGCATATCGGCGGCCGGAGAGGAGATTCCTGCGTCGAATGCGTCGCGAGCAGCGCGCGACATGGAATGCGCACTACTATGTAGCTGGGATAGAATAGTAATAGATTGGTACCAGTTTCGTATTTGGCATTTTTAATTATTTTTTTTGCTGTTGCATTTTCGCCGCCTCGCGGGCCTTGGCCTCCCGCGTGGGAGGCCTAGGCCAAGGTACCTAAATTGCTGGTTCTTAAAATTTATTCCTCCTCCTGTTTCATTTTTGTCTATTTATGTTAAAATACTTCTATTTTCACTTTTTCTTTATTCTTAGTTTGTAACATATTAATTTCTATTTTCTACTTTTAATATGTTACTTAATTGTGTTGTGTACATTGTGTTAAGATATATTTTGCTTTTGTAGCTGCTTGTACCGCTCAAAAATTGAACACCGGACGTCGAACCCTCTATGTGGGAAGATAGGAAAGTATTAGCTTTAAGAATTAGGGAAATTTCTTTTGACACATCGCTTTAAAGAGAATAAAACATCTTATTTGGTGTTATTTGGCCTATACATGAATGACACGCTTCTGAGTTAGCTTACAGTTAGCTTTACGCTTCGTATATTTGCTGGGTTGTACGGCAACAGCGGGACAATGGACAAATCACACAGTCGCGAAGCTTTGAATGAAATTCGGTCTGGAACGAATCGTAAGCGACATCAGCTATGTGTGCTATCAGACAAGCTCGATTAAGTTCAGCATAGAGAAACAAGGCTAAGAAAAAATGGTTTTGAATTCAAGAATTAGGAAGAACGTAACAGAACGTTCTTCCTAATTTGCTTTAAATAGAAGTGAGAGGAGAAGAAAAGCCCATCGCCTTTTTAATTTAGTATTATTAAAATAAACCATTTCCCGCTAAAGGGGACCATGAGGCGATGCGAAGCCGGAGCACTTGCACGATCGCGTTCCGTTGGCGTTCGTTGGGCATGCTACCGACCTCGCGTCGTGGAACGCGACGAGGAACGCTACGCGCGTCTTGTCTTCCCTCTAGCCTGGTCGTTAATTCTCACAGGGCGAGCGGGGGAACGCGGTCGAGAGGCGTGCGAAATTGGGGTAGCCTAGGAGAGGAGAGAGAGGGGGAGGGGACGCGCATGCGCTGGTGCTCATCGCGGCGTGGCGCAGGCGAGAATTTCGACATGTCTAGCCCGCGTTTCAGAGGAATGGTGGAGAGGGGGAGGGAAGAGGGGGAGGGAGAGAGGGAAAGGGGAAAGGGGAGGGAGCGGTAAAGTGGAAAGTGGAAAGGGGTGGGGAGAGGGGGGGGAAGTGGAGGGGAAGTGGAGAGGGTATGCGCATGCGCAGTAAGGGTGGTCACGCCGCACACCACCACCACCGGATTGAACTCCGCCATAAGATACTTCGCATCTAATATGTATGGCACGTATGATAACCAAAGAGTTCTTTTTGTGTATCTGCCTGCGTCTGCCAGCACTCAAGCGGCCACAGAATACGACCGTTATTATTGGTATTGTCTTGATCGCGAAGGTTTTTCGTGACTCGCAATCATGGAATTTTTCCGAGCTTTGCGATGTATTAACACAATGTCATACACTTACCAAGTCTTCTTTCTTTTCAGCTTTGCTTGGGCATTTGTTGTACGCGGGTTGTCTTCATCAACACGGTCTCTCCATACTTCTGTTGTATTAGGGTATTCTTCTGCCACGTAGTTTTGACTTTTATTCTACAGCGAAACAGTATGCGACTCGCATCCCTGGATTTCTTCGCGTATGTCGACAGATAATTACGGGCCAATCCCGAAGGCAGTGCACCCCAATGTATTTGCTTGCATACATAGGTGTGCGCTGGGTTCTCTAATTGGGGCGAAGGAGTCTCACCGCAGACCCCCTACCACCCCCCCTCGCTGTTGCTTGCGGTTGAAAAAAAAAAGAACAAGCTTCGCAGTGGATGCAGAAGTGAAAATGTAGTGATGACGTGCTTCCCACAACGGCCTGCATTTGGCCCCCGGTTTTTCGGGGGAGAAGATGGAAAATGCAAACAGCTCTTGGAATGCAAAATTTGTGATGCTCAGCCGCCATTATCATGAAAAATATGCAAGACCATAAACAATGACGAGGCAGGTCCCACTGTGTAAAGGTACGGGACAGGCTTGGCGCCCCCATCCCTTTTTTCTGGTATTTCTCTGTTGTCTGTGTTTTGCTGACGCATTTCTGTGACGGAAATACGTCAGTGAATTTTGTGGACCCGGGCATAAGACACTTTCGTGTTAAAATTACCGTCTTTACCTGCGGAGATGGAGTTGATAAAAGCACGAGCTGCGCCGTCCGTTCTCTCATTGATATCGAGTCCTGCGTGACCTGGACACCACATTATCGCATGGTCCTGCGTTAGGTCGGGTCCTAATAGGCGAATGGTGCTGTGGTTATCTCCCGGTGAGGAAGAGTGTATACATGCGACCTTGTAATCTGTGAGAATAACCGATTATTGTCCCAGGATATCCTTAGTTTTAATAGCTAGCGCGATGGCTGAAGCTTCTGCGGTGTTCGCGGACGCGGCTCGTCCGCGAACATCCCTTGACCCGTGGATGGTCCTACGATGCGAGGGCGTACTTGTTGGTACCGCATCGGGCGACATCTGTGTACACCATGTCCGGATTTTATTTCGAAGTGCCGCTGTAACTTGCGAGCTCGTGCACTTCTACGGCCCTCATGGTATTTTGGGATAATGTTTTTTGGGGATAGGGGCTGCTATGATCCTTTCACGTACAAGTTTAGCCATGGGCGAGGTGGGTAACCTACATGGCATAGCAATTTTCTCCCAGGTTTGGTTAAGCAAAGCCTTTACCGTTGAGAAATTAGTACTGCCGCTCGTATAGTAGTCCTCGTAGCGCATTGTTGTGTATCCGAGGGCTTCTGGGCGTTCAGTGGAGATTCCGAGTGGTAGGCCGTTAGCCGCTTGTACGATGTTTGGTTCTACGAATCTCTGAGCTTTAGATCTTTTTATTGGGCCCTGGAAAGGAAGACTATATGTGGGCCGACTGAGGACAAAAATTTGAACAAGCCGGAGCGTCTCCGCACCCTTGAAATCTTTTCGGTGATAGGTGACTGTATGAATGATACGGGAGATCTGTTTCAACGTCGTTCTGAGAGTTTTGATTGTGTGGTTCACTCGCGTGTTGCTTTGTAGCCAGCTTCCGAGGACTCGCATTTTCTGGACCTCTCTTATCTGTAGAAAGAGGTTGACGGGCTCGAGAATTCGACGACCTCGGCTTTGGATCCTGATAGATTCAGACTTATCGGGGGCGCAGCTCATTCCGCTGCAGCGAATTTTTCAACAGCGGTCCCTGCGTCTTACAAGATTTGCTCTTTTTGTCCTAAAGAGCGACTGGTGGCCCATAGGGTAATGTCGTCCGCATATAACGTGTACCCTAGCTTTGGAATGCCAGCAAGGTTTTTGGCTAAGCGTCTCACGTCGACGTTGAAGATAAGGGGGGGGGGGAGTATCACCTCCTGTGGTGTACCTTTATTGTGCATGAGAAAAGGATCTCAGCGCTTAGTGCCTATGCCTATTGTTGAAGTAGTCATAGATTTCTTCGTCCACAACCGATGTCAATTAGCTCAGATAAGATGTGGTCATGTGACATATCGTCGAATGCGCTTTTCATATCAACAGCTACGAGGACATGTTCTGCACCAATTTCGGCATCGAGAGATGTTCTGCATCCGAAGTAGTAGGAAAGGATCCTGCGTTGACAAATGTTGGTGAAATCCAAACATGTTAATTGGAAAAGGTTTTGATCTTCTGTGCAAGGCGTGAGACTGTGTGAATCACCTGTTTAAATAATTTGCCAAGACAGGATGTTAGTGATTTTGGTCGGAGATTTTGTAGGTTGTGGGTTTTTCCTGGTTTTGCAATAAGAACAATTTTGGCTTCGTTCCAATGTTGTGAAGCCAATGCCCCTCTCCCATGCCTGTTCATTAAAATACCGAGTAAGCTGTTCGATGTGTTCGTCGCTCAGGTTCCGGATCATAGCGCTCGTAAGCTGATCAGGTCCTGGGTCAGTATTTCGCTTCGCAGCTTGCGCTGCCGCCTTGGTTATCAGTTCGTCGAGCAGTGCGTTTTCTTGCGCTGAAAGTGCACGGGGTAGTGGTAACTAGGCCTACACACTTTTCTCGGAGCTTAGTGAGGAGGAACTCATCTGTTCCTGGAAATTCTCCGGCGAGCTTCTAAAGAGTACGATTTGCGGCCGTTTTGGTTTTACCTGGTTCCGTTATGCTGCGCAGTATTGCCCATGTCTTGGAAGTGTGTAACGTTTCGCGGAGTGAGTCGCAAAACCTCGCCCAACTCGCTGTCTCCAACTGCTGTGCGTAAGAGTTTGCCTGCTCAAATATCTCCGCAATTGTGTGGCGCAGTTTTCGATTATGTCGCTGTTTTTTCCATCGCTTGGTCAGCCTTCTCCTGGCCTCCCGCATACGTAACAGATGGCTCTCGACTACCGGGGTTTCACTGTGAGCGCTAGCCGATTGGAGGTTGCTTTATGAGCCTCTCGTATGTGCGTTGCCCAGTCCTCAGTGCTATCGGGAATAATCTCAGGCATGGGGACCTTACGACGATTTACCCAGTCTGTGGTTACCGCATGCTCACAGGATTGCAGAATTTTGGGACAGGCTATATCGACACGCTCAAGATATGATGGTCACTGCCTAGATACCTACTATAGGTTGTTCCAGAACACCTCGTCGACATCGTTTGTGAATGCAAGGTTAGGAAAGGTGCCTGCACTGATGCTGTTACCCGATCTCGTCGAATGTTGCGGGAGTATGATACGTTGGAGGCCATGAGCGTCACCGCTCGCTCGCTTTCCCGGCCTTTAGGGGTATCTGTTCGGTAGCCTCAAATAGTGTGAGGGGTACTGAAGTCCTCCAGAAGCAGTAGTCGATCCTGGGTGCCGGAATTACTATTGGTACACCGAATGAGTGCATCGAAATCGGGCCACTTTTCTTTAGGTGGGCTATAATGCAAATAAAGCCTTGATGTACGGCTATCTAATCGCGCCACCATTTTGCGTCATCGTTGTACGTGCAATCGGCAGGTTTGTGACGCAACGTGCCCTCTCCATGTTATTTTAAATGAATCAGTGCTTTGTTTTCTAGTGAAGAGCATGTAATCTCCCCTTGACGGCTTTCGCATCCGGCCGTTAGGCCGCGCGCCATAGACTTAAGAGACAGCCTTTCCTTCGGGTACAAAAGCGACCAAGAATTCTGAAGGAAAAATTGTAGCGCAAAGCAGCACACACGGACAAACAAAGAGGACGGGACTGGTCCTCTTTGTCTGTCCGTGTGTTGCTTTGCGCTACAATTTTTTCTTCAGAAGTCATGAACCAACTAGCCGAACAAAACGTTTTGCGACTAAGAAGTTTATTAGTATACACACAGTCGGTATGACCTACTTGTGATGGCAGCCCGTTAATATATGCCCCTCAACAAACATATCTAAAATAATACATATTAAATTGAGTTTCTAATCTGCTATTCACTCCAACGTCTCACTTTAATTCTTCTTCTTCTTATTATTATTAATATTATTATAGCATACTTTTTCATAATGCCTTCAATCTCAAAGACATGTAATATAACAAGCGACTTCGGTCATACGCTCTGGCGCAGCCAGTCCTTACAGGGGACCAAGCGTATTACAGAGAAAGAGTAGGCCTCGACAGCGCCTCCTCTATTTTTCTGTGCCTGGGCGAAGGAGCGGAGCGCAATGGTAACCGACCGTCGGCGTTAGTCCGGCTTTTAGCCGCGGGGCGCCGCCACCGTAGTAGACCAGCCGTCGCGTCGTCGCTCGCGGAAACGAATGCCGTGGCTGCATTCCAAGCTGCCATATGGTTCAGTTTTCGGCTGTATTCGCGTTCTTTAAAGTACAATGACACCTTGTAAACTGAAATCATGAAGCACTTGTCGTTCTGGGCAATCAGCCATTTCAAGGCATGTGTCTTTCTCGCTATTTGATCGAGACGCTCGCGCGTCGTCTGCCAGCCCGATTCCATAGGCGTATGCCAGTGATGCGCAGAAAATTGTTTTGTCACCGTTACGTTTCGCTTGACTGAGATTTGGTTATTGACTGTCTGATAAGTCGATTTTCGAAGCAGCACTCGTAGCCAAAGCTTGGGCGCTTAAAGTTCCCCGATGCGTGATACCGTCTACTGGTGCCATGAGTTCATACGCTAAATAGCATGAAATGTCACTAAGAGGGGCGTAGCCAAGGGGGGGGGGTTCAAACCACCCCCCGAAATTTTTCAGTTTTGCTTGCCTATATATACACGCACACATACAACGCACGCACGCACGAACATACATAAAGTATGGTTGAACCCCCCGAAAAAAATTTCTGGCTACGCCCTGGTCACTAAGCTGCTTCCAGTGATAATGAGTGTCGGTTGTTTCGCCGGTAGAGCATGTTAGTGTCCATGGGCTCCGATTCTTCAGCTTCGGGACCTAATGTCAGCGCTGCATGCACATGGCGACGATCGCGAGGCAGCGTTGCTACTGGTACTACATGCATTCGTTGACTGTTCGGACGCAACACGGTCGCGTTTAGGGATACTTGCCAAGCTTGATTCAGTTGTTACCTTGCGCTGCAAATGTGAAGGGTAGCCTGAAAAGAGTGACGCTACTGCATCCTTCGTAAGCCGCCGCTTCTTATATTCTATGAAATCTTCGCGTCGTAAACGACAGCTGCATCTAGTGTAGTTTGAAGATGTATTAGGAGACCAATTATCCCGCCTAATTACTGCAAGCCACCTCTACCGAATACCAGCGGCAGCTGGAATTTCATGGAACGACAGCCGAACAGTGTATTAAGGCGAAAGCCTTAGAGCCTCACTAAACACGAAAATTGACCGTCGGCGGCGTCAGCACGAGTGATGCAAAAAATAATTACGTGATGACGTCATCATATGAAGTCACAGATCATGACGTCGTCATATACATCTTCGCTTGGTCAAAATGGGCCGATCACGGAGGCAGTGCATGCCTCCGCTGATGTGCAGAAAGCTTGCACTGCCTCCGATTTTTGAGGCTGTAAGAAAACCACGTTAGGCACAGAAATATCTCGGAGGGAGGCAGGAAATGTTTAATATTGACTAGAAGAAAAAGAAAAAGATGGCGTTCGCTTTCAGTCGTCTTAGATGAATGCGTAAAGGACCCTAGCTGTGAGATTCTTTTCTTTATCAATAAAGGAAAATAAAAAAAGACAATCGTGATTTCTTTCAGTTCCACTTGCATAGTAGAACACAACAGTATGACAGCACTGGGGCGGTTGCAATAGACTGAAATAGAAAATAAAACGCGAATACTAAATAATAATAATATCTGGGGTTTAACGTCCCAAAACCACGATATGATTATGAGAGACGCCGTAGTGGAGGGCTCCGGAAATTTCGACCACCTGGGGTTCTTTAACGTGCACCTAAATCTAAGTACACGGGCCTCAAACATTTTCGCCTCCATCGAAAATGCACCGCCGCGGCCGGATTTGATCCCGCGAAACGCGAATACTATCAAACTCGACTGCAAGTCATCGAACCGGCAGCATGCCTCTAGAGTCTGCTTGCAGAATT